>NW_028274807.1:29131652-29434682 GCF_037043125.1 Eumetopias jubatus
AGCACATTTTCACACTTGCTTTGTGGATATAATATTTTGAATCTCTGAAGACACTAATTTGACATTTTAAGCTTCTATTTCAAATAGGATTATTTTATTTCTGGACTCCACTGCTTTATTTATTAGCTCTTATTTATACTGTTGGTTTAATTAAAATGCAAGGCCATCCATCATTATCAGTTTAAACATTTGAGATAAACACATGGTTAATTAATAGAAGTATCTGGTGTGGCTTCCTTCTGCTATTGCACACATTAATTTCCCCCAACATTTTTTTCCTCTGAATGGAAGGGATTGCTTCAAATTCCACATAAGTGGGCAGATGTGACACAGAGAGTCTGAATATTGGGATCCAGGCATGTAGGCTGGACTTTTTCCAAAAGCCATTTAAGGAGGATTTCTTCTATGTAGGCCACACACACTAGGAACCCTAATTTCCTCTTTAGACATCAGCTTTCTAGTTTTCATTGTATTACTACAATGCCAGTTGCTGTGACCATGAGTGGTGATGGTGGTGGGTGTTCTAGGAGAGACTGATGGGCCAGGAGAACAATGGTCTAGTGAATTATTTTGATTATTTCCATGCAACTCGATCCTACTCTCTACCTGTGACCATGAGTTTAGTGTTTCTCTACTGCCCAAATGAACATCTCCCTCTTGTGTTATAGCTTCTCCCCTATCCATTTCTGACTGCAGGTTCTTCTACCCTTGCTCACCTATCAGTGTAATTGCTTATGTAGAAATTTATCACTCCAAAATCTTCTGAAGTCTTCCCTTTTATATTTATTCACGTCATCTCACTGGAATTTTGTGAGGTAAGTAAAGCAGGTGATCCACTCACTCATCTTAAACTAGAAGCAGCAGTGTATTCTTTAAACAGTGCACCTTGAAAATAAGGTGCCTATATTTTTCACATTGGATTGGAGAAAGGAAGTTCCTAACAATGAGGCATAAAAGATAATAGATTGGGGATGTTTAGAGTGTCCTAAAGATTCTAAGGAGAATAGCTGGGACCTAGGAAGAAAATGTTCAGAACTATTTCTTGTCTAGAAAATGAGGTTAAAATTTTTATTATTGTTACAAAATATAGATCTAACATTGTGCTTTGAACTCTAGTTTCTTTTTGAATGTTAGCTTTCTATATTATTCATAGTAGGCCTGTGGTACTAACATGTGACAGACAATGCTGCTTATGCTTTAAAGTACTCCTGCCCTTTTTATTTTGTGAGCTATGATGATGTAAGTGAATATAGCCTGCTCTTCATTGTACAAGATTCTGTAAGATGCAGCTGTGGTCTACTGAAAAAAACAGAAATTATACATTTTCATTTCTTAGGCTTACCCACTTATAGAAAACTTATAATTACATCTAATAAATAAGTCTTCAGAAAAATTTTAATTTTTAATGCAAAAAAATTAAAAATGAAAGAAAAATTAGAGAGGATTCTTATTCATTCATTCATTTATTCATTTATTTAAAATAGGCTCCACACCCAGAGTGGAGCCCAACATGGGGCTTGAACTCATGACCCTGAGATCAAAACCTGAGCTGAGATCATGAGTCGGATGTTTAACCGACAGCTACCCAGGTTCCCCGAGAAGATTCAAATTTTAATGATTGAAGACCACTCTACACAAAGATCCAATCAGGAAAAAATCCTTTTGATTAGACTGCATAATCTGTTGCCTCATTACAAAATATTTCCTATATCTACAGATAGTTAATTAAAAATAAGACAGTCTCTTCAACAAATGGTGCTGGGAAAACTGGACAGCAACATGCAAAAGAATGAAACTGGACCACTTTCTTACACCATACACATCACTCATCATCAGGGAACTACAACTCAAAACTACAATAAGATATCACCTCACACCTGTCAGAATGGTTAAAATCAACAATACAAGAAACAACAGGTATTGGTAAGGATGTGGAGAACAAGAAAAAAATCTTGCACTGTTGGTGGGAATGCAAAGTGGTGCAGCCACTCTGGAAAACAGCATGATGTTCCTCAAAAAGTTAAAAACAGAACTACCCTATGATAGAGCAATTGCATTAAGTACTTACCCAAAGAATACCAAAATACTAATTTGAAGGGATACAACACATGCACCTTGCTGTTTATAGCACCATCACCCACAATAGCCAAATGTCCATCCACTGATGAATGGATAAAGAAGTTGTAGCACACACACACAAACACACATGCTTGTGCGCGCACTGGAATATTACTCAGCCATAAAAAAGAATGAAATCTTGGGGCACCTGGGTGGCTCAATCGTTAGGCATCTGACTTCGGCTCAGGTCATGGACCCAGGGTCCTGGGATCAAGCCCCACATAGGGCTCCCTGCTCAGCAGGAAGCCTGCTGCTCCCTCTCCCACTCCCCCTGCTTGTGTTCCTGCTCTTACTATCTCTCTCTGTCAAATAAATAAATAAAGTCTTTAAAAAAAAAAAAAGAATGAAATCTTGCCATTTGCAGTGGCATGGATGGAGCTAGACAGTATGACACTAAGCAAAATTAGTCAGTGAGAGACAAATACCATATGATTTCACTCATATGTGGAATTTAAGAAACAAAACAGATGAATATAGAGAAAAAACAAAGACAGATGAACCAGAAAACAGACTCTTAACTGTAGAGAACAAACTGAGGGTTACTGGAGGGGAGCTGGCGGGGGAGGAATGGGTTAAATTATTGACGAGTATTAAGGAGGGCACTTGTGCTGAGCACCAGGTGTTGTATGTAAGTGATAAATCACTAAATTTTACACCTGAAACTAATGTTACACTGTATATTAACAAACTGGAATTTAAATAAAAACTTGAAAAAGATATATGGAAAATCAAAAAAATGTATACCTTAAAGTAATATTACACTGTATGTTAACTAACTGGAATTTAAATAAAAAGTTTAAAAGTTCTGATAAAAAAGTAAGACTTTACAATGGTAAAATTGTGAACATTAAACTTACATAGCTTGTCTAGTATGGGAAATGATATTTTCTCATTTAAAATACTTTCCAAAGTATATTGAATTTCCCCTAAAGTTGTAACATGAGCTCCTGGATTGGTATGAGTTTAACTCTCATATGTAGATGTGATGGACACAGATAGAGAGATATTTGTATATATGGATGTTTCTTTTGCTGCTCATAATTCTAGACTGCTATATCTATTCTTTCCTCAATTAGTTGCGAATTGCAAGCCAATAAACTTGACTCTCACTGATTCAAAACCAAACACACTGTTTATCTTTCATACTATAAATATTCTTTATATCTCATTTTAGTCATTGACAACATCTCTTTCCCCAATGAATATTGTTAACAGAATGGCAAAATAAACATAAATCTGTCTCACAATATTTGCATACTTTTGATGGAGACACTTATAAGCAATACTATGGCCACACAATAAAGATGGGAAAGGAGAAGAGAAGCGAAGCCCCAAGTTTCATACTTTTTATTTTATCTTCATTTTATTTTTTTTACCAAATGCATGTATCTCTTTGTGTTTTCCCTTATGAATATCCTTAGATAGCATGACTTCCACATATTTTTTTTTCTTGTTTGAATTCTCCCTGAATATCATTCTCGCTCAAGGTGCCTTTCTTTCCTTTTACAAACATACACAAAATGTCTGTACTTAAAAAATCTTCTCTTTATTTCTACCATACTTTTCAATATCCTTTTTTTTCTTTCAAATCACCTAACTTCTTTGAAGGACAATATGTATCTACTCTTTAATTATCAACTGTTCAACTACCTACAATCTGTATTCTCTTTCTATCTCTTTCTAGATGATACATCTTTGACTACAATCATGGGTCTTTTCTCAATTTTTTTCTTCTTCACATTTCTGCAGCATTTCAGAACCAGTGAGAACTTCTTTGAGGTGCTACCTTTCTTTCTTTCTTTTTTTTTTTTTTTTTGGCTTTTGTTACATCATACTTTTCACTTGGAAGGCAGTGTATCATCATTTAGAGTTTTCCAAAGTATATTCTATGGAAAACAAGTTGCTCAAGATATTAATGGCCAATACAAGAAGAAACATTTTTTCCATGGTCAAATGGATTTGAGAAACATCAAATTAGTTAGAACGAAAGAGGTCAGTTTACTGAAGAATATCTGGAAACTTTTAGTGAAAGAAAAAAAGATTTCAGAAGCACAGAAAAATATAGTCCTCAGTTTTCCAGACCTACTAGAGTACAGAACCCTATATTTGTGGAGCATCTCTACCGTTTCATGTAAAACTTTTGGAAATGTTAATTTAGTGGTTAAGAATATAGTTTGGGGAATCTGGTACACATGGATTCAAACCTGGCTCTGAAACTTTTATCTGTAAGACTTCGTGCATAGTATTCATTTCCTCTATTGTTAAATAATAGCTAACATTTATTGCACTCTTGTTATACGCTCAGCACTTTTCTGTAAGCTCTATACATATTAGCTAATTTAATCACTGGAACAATATTTAGGTAGAAATTATCTACATTCTTTTTTTTTTAAGATTTTATTTATTTGAGAGAGAGAGAATGAGAGACAGAGAGGATGAGAGGGAAGAGGGCCAGAGGGAGAAGCAGACCCCCCGCTGAGCAGGGAGCCCGATGTGGGACTCGATCCCAGGACTCCAGGATCATGACCTGAGCCGAAGGCAGTCGCCCAACCAACTGAGCCACCCAGGTGCCCAGAAATTATCTACATTCTATAAATGGTAAAACTAAAAGTTTAAGTAACATGCCCAAACTTAAGGAGTCCCTCATTAGAATGTATGCTAAATGAATTAATAAATTAGTTTAAACCATATGAAATTACCATTTTTGTGTGTCATAAAATGTCAAATATAGGCAATTTCATGTATCTAACCTCTATAAAATGCTTTGGGTTTCTAGGAACAGAGCAAGCCTTCACATTATTGTGCTTTTGTGGGTTTTTTTTTTTTTTATCTGTTGATCAGGAACTTATCTCTGTTCAATTTCTCTGAAGCCAATCCCCTAACTGGCTGTACATGGGCATTCCCCAAGTACCCATCATTCACCCTTGTGGCTCTTGATCCTCATTCATAGTGATATATCTTCTCTATGGCTCACTTGTTATCTCTATTAGAATGACTCAACGTCTCGGTAGAACCACAGAGCTATAGAGTGTTAGAGGTTGGAGGAAATGTAGACATTATTTAGTCTAAGCCCTCCATTTTACAAATAAATGAAATTTACTTCCCAAACTTCCAGATATGCATTTAAACCTGCCTACTGGGAGGAAAAAAAAAAGTAGAAAAATGCATCTACCCTTTCTATTAAATGTTTCCAAAATTGAATTCACCATTGAATTGAGTTGAAGTCACCTGAATTCTCTGCCCCACGTATTAAGACTCCCCCCCGGTTTCCTTATTTTTGTCTTCATCATTCCCCAGTTACCCAAAATGAACTTCGAAACCAAGAATGAGGCCCTCTTCTTAGCTTCAAATCACCCATTCTTACGTATGTTTTCACTGCAGTGTCTTCCCTCTCTATCCCTTTTCTCCAACTGCATTGCCATTCTCTGACCATTCATTTGTTTGTTCATTTATTTTCCTTCATCCTTTATTCATTCAATCCTATTCCATTCCCTACTCATTGGTTAGCACTGGACTAGGTGCCTTGGATGACGTGGAGATAGATCAGAGAAGAGATTTTTCCATAGTAGATTATCTCCCATGCAGACTTCCACCTGGAAGATACTTGATTACTCCTTCCCTATCGATCCCAAATTCTCCCTGGTTTCTGATTTAATCCCTCCAGTAAAAGTCCATCTTTCTTTTTCATCACTGTTAATTCATTCTTAGTTTGAAAAATAACTCTAATTCACCTCTTTTCCCTCAAATTCTCAAAGTTTTCCACTTGCCTTTCCAACTATCATCTCCAACACATCTCCAAACTACCTTCCCACCTCTAGGTCCCCTACTGCCCTACCAGTAACCTGAAGACCACTCAAACTGGCTCCCTCACTCATGCCTACAGCCCCCTTTCTTCCCCACCCATGTTTTTACTCACATCTTTCTCTCTGCATCTGTCAACTCTCCTTTCTGTGACCTCAATCTCACAAAATTCAAATCATTCTTTTAAGTGACACCTCAAATGACACTTATTCCTTGGAAATTATCTTAACTCTCAAATATGGCTTTTTCTCGCTCTGTGTCCTCGCAGGTTTTCTTTTATTACTTTTATAGCACTTATTTCTTGCCACGTAGTTTTAGACTTTACTTACAGTGTAGTTTGTAACTGACTCACTTATTGATCTTCATATCAATCACAGGTCTCACATACAGTGAGTAGCCATGTGGTCAAGACTTTTGGGTTCTGAATGACTTAGCATACGGGTCTCATTTTCCTTGGCTGTAAAATAGGAATAATAACACCTTTCCAAATACTTTTTGTCAAGAATAAATGAGACAAATACATTATTTAGTGTGGGCCATGTAGCAGATACACATAAGTTTTGGTTTACTTTCTCAAATACGATGAATTAAAAACATATGCATTTGAATTATCTCAAAATATTTGAAAAATATGGCATAGATTTTATCTGAAATAAAATGATGCCATATGCTTACATTTGAATAAATTAGGCCAGAAAGAGAAAAAAGAAGTCCCTGGACTTTTTTTTTTTTTTTTTACCTTGCATTAATCCCAGTAATCCATAGATGTTAAGTTTATTGCTTCTTATTTGCTTCCATTCTGTGAACTCATTCTTGTGTTTTGCTTCTTTTACCCAGGCACTAAGCCATAGATTCTGTCCAATGCCCACCAAATTCTGCCCGAGGTAAGTAGCCACACTCAGCCACACCCAGAGCCAGCCGAAGGCTTGGAGGTACTTCAGAATGATTGGGAACTTCACCTAAAGGCAAAATTAATGTGGAATTAGATTACTGTGCTTAAAGGTCAGACAGGTAGATTTAAATCCTACATGACATTTCTTAAGCTTTGTGATCTTGGTCAAGTTACTAACTCCTCTAACTCCCAGATGACTCATCTGTAAGTTGGAATTTTAACAGTAGTCACCTTATAAGTACATCTAAAGTGCCAGCATAGTCCTGAGTGCTTAAAAATGATGCATGTTCAAATAATATTGGTTACTATCATTAGTAAAAAAGAATATACATAGCTAAGTAACATGTAATCCTAATTAAACACCACTATAATAAACCAACGGTTCCATTTAATGTAATTTCTTCAAACTACTATATAGTAACCCTCCTCAAATGAAAAATATATGATATTTATTAATAATGCAATGCAATCTTTTGTATTTGCATGGTTAATAACAAATAATACTAGTAATTCTGGTGCTTACCCCACCAATAGGGATCTTTTCTTTTTTCATTGAGAACTGTTTTCCTTGATCCAGTGAGGGCCTAATAAAGCAAGACAATGTACATTTTGTAGTTTTCAGATCAACCACATTTTTTAAAGTTATACATTGGCAACCATTTTACTGCATAATCTTCTGCCCTGATAACATTGTTCCTTTAATCTTTTCAAATGGAGATTCTTTATCTTCCCATATCCCATATATTTTAAAGTCAGAACATATAGTCTGATTTTTTTACTGCTTCTTCTAGATAATTATCCTTCAAACTTGAGCCAAATCCCCAGATTATTTAAGCTAATGCTACCCAGTTGTACCATACTCTATGTCTTCTCATCTACTTGCCTCCTGGCCTATCAGGACTAGCACCAAGGGGCGCCTGGCTGGCTCAGTCAGTAGAGCGTGCAACTCTTGATCTCAGGGTTGTGAGTTTGAGCTCCAAAGTGGGTGTGGAGCCTACTTAAAAAAAAGAATAGAAAATAGAGCTACCATACGATCCAGCAATTGCACTACTGGGTATTTACCCCAAAGATACAAATGTAGGGACCCGAAGGGGTACGTGCTCCCCGATGTTTATAGCAGCAATGTCCACAATAGCCAAACTATGGAAAGAGCCAAGATGTCCATCGGCAGATGAACGGATAAAGAAGATGTGGTGTATGTATATATATACAATGGAATATTATGCAGCCATCAAAAGGAATGAGCTCTTGCCTTTTGCAACGACGTGGATGGAACTGGAGGGTGCTATGCTGAGTGAAACAAGTCAATCAGAGAAAGACATGTATCATATGACCTCACTGATATGAGGAATTCTTAATCTCAGGAAACAAACTGAGGGTTGCTGGAGTGGTGGGGGGTGGGAGGGATGGGGTGGCTGGGTGATAGACATTGGGGAGGGTATGTGCTATGGTGAGCACTGTGAATTGTACAAGACTGATGAATCACGGATCTGTACCTCTGAAACAAATAATGCAACATATGTTAAGAAAAAAGAAAAAGAAGAAGACAGCAGGAGGGGAAGAATGAAGGGGAGTAAGTCAGAGGGGGAGACGAACCACGAGAGACGATGGACTCTGAGAAACAAACTGAGGGTTCTAGAGGGGAGGGGGGTGGGGGGATCGGTTAGCCTGGTGATGGGTATTAAAGAGGGCACGTTCTGCATGGAGCACTGGGTGTTATGCACAAACAATGAATCATGGAACACTACATCAAGAACTAATGATGTAATATATGGTGATTAACATAACAATAAAAAATAAAAAAAAGAACTAATGATGTAATGTATGGTGATTAACACAATAAAAAAATTTTAAAAAAAGAATAAAAATTAAGAAAAAAAATTTTTTAAAAGTGGGCACCTAGGTAGCTCAGTTGGTTGAGCATCTGACTCTTGATTTTGGCTCAGGTCATGATCTCAGGGCCATGGGATCAAGCCCCATGGTGGGCTGCGCTCAGCACAGAGTCTGCTTGTCCCTCTCCCTCTGCTCCTCCCCTTGCTCATGTGCTCTCTCTCTCTCTTTCTCAGATAAATAAACAAACAAGCAAATAAATAAAAAGACTGGCATCGGGCTCATCGTCCCACTTTGTTCTGCCACCATCCTGGGTGATGTCATAGTCTACACAGACAGCTTATTAAACTCAATCTCTTTTCAATCTCATGACCTTCATACTTCCAGGTCCTTCCTCTGCATTCTACTCTGATCATCAACTGTCAGGACTTTAAGCCATGAGTCTTATAATCAGGAACTAAGCCACCTTGGAAAACCCAACTCTAAACATTTCAATCTCTGGCCATAACCCCTTCTATTTCTAAATTGTACATTCAATAACTCTCACTACATTTGGTTTTAATTCCATCTAGACTTCCAGCTCCTGAATCCAACTTTCCTACCATCCTTGCTCTCTTAGGCTGATCAATGATTCTGGTTTCCCAGATATTCCTGATTTTAGCATTGACTGTCCCATATTCCAAAAAACTCTCAGTCCCAGGCAAACCTATTACGTCTCTCTTTTGACTTCATTATCCAGCCTGTACTCCATGATTACAATATTATCCAAACTGTGGTAATACTCAGAACTGTCAGGCTCCCCTTTCTTTCCATTAAACCTCCATGTTAGAACCCACATGTCAATCTTCATCACACTTGCTTCAAAAAAAATCATGCAGCTCTATAAATTGGTTCCACCATGAATTAACATCTTCCCTCTACCTGGGCTCTTAATAGTGCTTAGAAATTCTTGCATGACTCTCAGAAGGGGCCCACATCCTACTTGATGGAGAAAGTAAGGGCAGACAGGAAAGTCAGTCACCAAATCTCTACATTTACATGCACCTCTGCGCAGACTTTTCTAATTTCCTTCTATAGCAAACAAAGGAAATTCTCTCCTCAATAACCATATGATCTGAATCCCATTCTGTCCCATTTCCTCAAAAGACATTTATTAACTATAGTGTCTCCACACTGTCTTGTCAATGAGTCACTTGATGGTACTTGTTAGAAATACAGACTATAGGGGAGCCTGGGGGGCTCAGTCATTAAGCGTCTTCCTTCAGCTCAGGTCATGATCCCAGGGTCCTGGGATGGAGCCCCGCATCGGGCTCCCAGCTCCGCGGGAGGCCTGCTTCTCCCTCTCCCACTCCCCCTGCTTGTGTTCCCTCTCTTGCTGTGTCTCTCTCTGTCAAATAAATAAAATCTTAAAAAAAAAAAAAAAGAAATACAGATTATAGGATTTCCCCCACTAGAAACCTGCCTTTCAAACAAATGATCCAAGGGATTCTCATCTTAAGGCAAATCTAAGAAACCCTGAGTTCTTCCCAATTTTTTCTAATCTTCATCTTCTCCTCCCTACTCCTGACTCCTTCCCATCAGCCCATAGACAACAACACATTATTCTCATCTTAAAACCAGCACCACAAAAATGACACTACTCTCAACTCTATGTCCTTCGTCAGTTACCATCCTATCTTACCTTCCTTTTATAGCCAAACATTTTTCTGCTGAACCACTTTGCCTCCTTCAACTGTCTGGCACCTGGCTGAAAGTGTTTCCATCAATGGTGCCTTGATGAAATGATTAAAATACTTATTGTTATATCCATGGGATACTTTAAAAAATATTTCACTTAAACTCTTCATGACACTTAACATCACTGACCACTCCCTTGTTTAAGGAACATTTCCTTTAACTTCCCTACCACCATGCATTTGTATTTTTTCACCCCCCTCTGGCCCTCTGTGAGTTTCTCTTTAGGTTCCTTTCTCTGTATTCTCTTTAATGTTTATGTTTCCTCAGGCTCAATTCTAGTCATTATAGTCGATCCTTGAACAACACAGACATGAACTAAACAGGTGCACTTATATCCAGATTTCTTTTACAATAAATATACATATGGTCCTGTAAATGTATCTTCCTTTTGATTTTCTTAATAAGATTTTCTTTTCTCTAGCTTACTTTATTGTAAGAATACAGTATATAATACATATAACATATAAAACATGTATTAATTGACTGTTTGCTATCAATAAGGCTTCCGGTCAACTATAGGTTATTGGTAGTTAAGCTTTTGCAGAGTCAAAAGTCATACTCAGATTTTCAGCTGCATGGGGGAGTTGATGCCCTAACCCCTTACATTGTTCAAGGGCCAACTCTATTTCCTTTGTATGCTCCACTCTTCTGAGTAATCTCATTCACTCAGTTTCAATGACCTTCTTCTTTGTGGGTGACTCTCAAACTGATTGTTCTAGTCCATACCTCTCCCTTGAGTTCCAGATCTCTACAGTAACATGCTTACTTCATTTCCTTGCTTGTTTATCTCTATACCACCCTAAACTGAACCAGATATTTTCCTACCTCCTTTAAAGCTTTCTCTGACTTTGTAAAGCGCCACAAACACTTCCTTTGTCTCAATCTTGGTACATTTCTAACCAATCACCTGGTATGTGTCAATTCCTCTAGAACTGTATTACTGGAGAAACAGTTGGAAAATACCTAACAGCATGAAGAAAAGTAATGGCAGAGGAGGAGAGAAAAAAAGAGGAAGAAGAGAAGCAGGAGAAGGAAGATTCATAATCCTATGTTCCAGAGACATTTGGTGCTAACATGTTTGTGAATATTGCCAGTCTTTCCTCCACATGTGTGTAGTATCATAATACAAATGTTGTTCTAAAACCATTCTTCAACTTTTAAACAATTTTATACATGGTCTTTGTAACTCAGTATGCAATGAACCTAAAATATTATTCTATAACTGCATTATATTTTCATTTTACTATATTAAGATTCATTTAACAAACTCAGTAGTTCTAGTGGCTGTAGATTTTTCCTACTTTTTTGCTGTAATGATCATTCTTTTTACACATCTCTCTTTGTTCCTTGTAGGGACACAGAAGCATGGGGTATGTTAAGGTCTGAATTGAGTTTAATTTCCCCCCATTTCTCCATGTTTTCCATTTTATTTACCAGAATAAGAAAGGCTTTTGATCAGTCTGGTGGCTCTTCCCTTTCTATCTCTGGCGCTAGTGTCAAGAAACATTCTGTGGGAGGTTGCAATACATGATCTTTGTAGAATCAGCTTCCCCATCAGGAAAAGATACACTATTTAACAGACATTTTCATTGGAACAGCTCCTGGTATATGATTTGGGTTAATTACTGTCATCATCCTTCAAGCCCTTGGCATGGATTCTGTTTGGATAAGCAAATTCAGCATTGGTTGTCAAGCCAAAAAATTAATTCTTAATGTAGTTGGATATAAAATGCTATGAAACCCAACTGTTAAAAGGGAATTAAAGCATCCTAATTAGACATAAGTAACAAAGACCAAGAATTTATTGGACACCATACAGGAGGGCATTGCTTTTGCAAACTACAATGTTACTTATTCTTTTTCCACAAAAATACTGCATTTGGTTCTGGGCACTCTGTTATGAATAACAGATTCCATCTGAATTTTAAAAGAGCAAATTATTTTATGCTAGTAGAGAAGTTTTAAAAATGAGTCTTGTGTTGTCCTTCAGAAAACCTCAGGAAAGTTGGCACAATACCCGTCTGCATATTTTTGTATAAAAGATATAAAATTAACATACTGAAACCATTATCCCTGAACTGAGCATGCAGTTGCAAAGTATGGAGTATGTATGGGAGGATTAAAGTGATTAAAAGAGTCTGACATGAAAGACAGAAGGGGGCAGTCTAATACTGAAATCACATTCCTGATTTATTTTATTGGAGGAAGATATTAATAAATATTTAAAGAAATAAAATAATTAATATATACCATGTAAATTTAAACCAAGAAGTGAAAAGCAAAACGTAGAAACAGTTCAAATTATTTTAGTCCCTATTAGTGAATTGAACTAACATATCATAAAGTAATTCTAAGTCTTAAATTTCAGACATTATTTAGTCCAACTCCCTTTTTACCCCCCTCCTGATGGGCAGTTAGCCACTATCCCCATGAACTAATTCTTCCATGAGGAAGACTCACTGCATTCTATCTCAGCACATCCCACTGTAGAGAGTCTCTAACTGCTGTAAAGTTCCTGCCTGTGTGTATCTTCCAGGCCCTAGTCTATCTTAATGCTGCACTAAGTGGAAATTGGATAATTCTAAAAAATAGAAAGTTAGGTTAAAAAGCCAGGGAAATTTTCTCCATGTAATATTATCTTACCAAACAGTAAAGCAGATAAAAAATGAAAGCTAAAATGAGAAGTAGCACAGAAAATAAATACATAGGAAGGACATACATAGGAAGTAGCCAAACATGCACATATTTTGGAAAAACTGAAATAGGTCTCTGGTCTCTCAAACACAAGATAAAAAAATGATTTAAATACTATGATGACAAACAAGAAAAGATCAGCATGGGGAATTCATGGACCACCAATAACATTTTCATCGCAGTTATTAAGAAGTAAGCTTGAAAGTGCGCTGTGTTGACAAGAATGTAACATATTGGAATTGAGGCGATCTTCCTAATGTACTCAATCACTGGAGAAGTAAGTTTCAGAATGCTGGCTTCAGTCTGAGCCTCTACAACTTGAGAAATGTTTAGAAATCGATTCTGTAAATAAATTTTTATAGGGAGTGGGATTCCTGTTTCAAGAAGAAACTTTCCAAAAGTGATTCACAAAAACTTCAAGGGGTTCAATTTAGATATTGTGACTGACAATGATTTTATACATAAGGACAACTGATTTATTATAGAGAGAAGGGTATCATTAAGTGAACAACAATACTTACTGATTTTTAAGTTCTAAGCTTTTAAACAAGTTCCATATTGACTACATGGTGAAACTATACACAGGTGAAAATTCTCCTAAGGATTAGAGATGTGTAGATCCTATAGCACATGAATTTCAAAGTCTGGTTCAGTGCTTCTAGATTCACTTCTCTTGGGGATCCTTAAAAACGGACACTCATTTAAATGAAAGGTATAGAATAAATGATGGATTAAAAGACCCTTGAGTGTTCTTTCAGAATTCAGTTACTTATTCGTCCATTCAACAATTATTTATTGAACATCAGCTTATATGTTATTATAACATATAACACAGCTTTTTATTCAGTGTTTAGTTGAAACTTCTTAGATGGCAATAAAGCAATGAACAAAGAGACAAAAATTTAGGCTGTTATAAAGCTTAAAATCCAGAAGTGAAAGACAAAATAAAAGTAAATAAATTCTCCAGTATACTGAAAATTAATAAGAATTATAAGAAAAAAAAATAAGCCTGGAAGGGGTTGGGAAGTACTGTGACAAAATAGGGTGGCTAAACCCAAAGTCTTCATCAATAAGGTAATATTTGAGCAAAGACCTGCAAAAGGTGGGTGAGCAAGTTGTATGGATATCTGGGAGAATGATTTAGTTGATCTATTGACTCTGCTGAATCTGATATAGAGGCAAAACTCAAACCTGCAACATCCACATCATGCACACATCCTTAGGAACATCTACTCTTTTCAAAATCAATAAATAAATTCAAGGTCCATTTTTTAATTCAAGGTCAAATCTACAAAATTCTGAGCCAATGGATCCCAAAGTGCTTGTTTCCTTATAATGCATCCCGATTCTCCATTTTAGCAATTTTGATGAGTGGCTGCTCCCTGTAATTCTGTTTATTCCTATTTTTTTTTTCTTTCAGTCTCCTATTTGCAACTGCTATGGGGAATACTGGGGCAAATAACAGATTAGGGTAATTTGCTTTAATTACTGTTCATTTTAGTCACTTTTAAAAAAAAAAGGAAGTATAATGTAACAAAATCCAATCAGGGTCAATGTTTTATGATTTTTATTTCTCTCACTTTCTCCTATCCTTCTTTCACTTCCTCCCTCCCTCCTTCCCTTCGTACCTTCTCCCCCACCTCCTCCCTCACTTCCTCCCTCCCTCTCTTCTTTATTTCCTCTCTCTTGCTTCATTTAACGGATTCTTCAATTCCTACACCAAGTCCCTATTTCTAGGTCACATATCCTGGCCTGATAACCATACCAGTCCATTGTAGAATTCTCACGTCTAAAGCTTATTTCACATTCACATCAGCAGTGGGTATGACTATTATGGGTTGGGGACAGGGCGCACACATACACAATTCTGCTACTAGAATTTGTCTAGAAGTTACTGAGAGTCTAATGAGCATGTATTTCCCAAACTAAGTCACATCCATCTCTCTTAAACCTTAGACACATCCATCTAACTTAGAATTTAAAATCTGGAGACCACTAAGTACATATTGTAGCCATTATAATGTGTAGATCCTTTATAAAGGAAGCATTTTAGATGTTAAAAGGATTGTAATTAATTATTAATAATTCCAGTGAGCCTGGTATTATCCTAATACTCACCTATCATTTTGCTCCAAGATTTGGTCTTTCAGTATAGTTCTGGAGTTGATTACACTGACTCGCTTTAAAGCATGAGCTGGAGAGGAAGATGGTGAGTGCTTTTATATACATATAAGCAAACAATGCATAAAATAGAGAGCTATGATGAAAGATTATACCAGTTGGAGAAATTTTTGTGTTCTGGATCCACAGGTATACAGAGAGCCCTTTCATTTTTCCCATTATTTCCCCTTCACCTGAAGTATCTTCTAACATCTTCTAAAACTAAGATTTCATAATGAAAAAGCCTACACAAATTATTTTTTTGGACATTAGAGAGGAGTGCTAACTTGTTTTGGACTTCCACAGAACGGCTAGGTATCTGCCCAAGAGGAACATGACTCTAGTCTTTAAAAGAAAAATGCAATTTAATGAAGCCTTATAGACAATTTGATTATTATGAAGATTACTAATGAAACACAATGGTAAATTCCCCAAATCTCTGTCACATTCTTTCTAATGTCACTAATACTAATAATAGCTTCCTATATGGCAGGCATTTTTCTAAATTATATATATATAATTCTTAATTCTCAAGAGGATTCCTATGAGGAAGATACTATAATTATCCCTTTATTCTAGGGATGAAAAGACTGAGGCATAGAGCAGTTAAGCAGGTCACACAAAACAAGGTCTCACATCTAGAGCTACAAGATTGAGGTTCAAGTTACTACTTGTGAATTTGACGGGAAACATCTCAGAGCTTGGCTGAGTTTTGTGTTTTGTTACAGTATAACACTTAAACTCCTTGGATTTCAGACTTCTCATCTTTAAAAGAAAGGAACTGGACCTGGGAATTTCTACAATCTCTTCTATGAATTCTATGTTTTCTTACTTCTAGAAGTAAACATCTTAATAGCCCTTAATGGAAAAATCTGACTTACATCAACCATCTCTATGAAACATGGTATTCCATGTCTCACAGAATGAAAATTTGATCTGGAGATGTTTCAGCCCCCTCCTGCCTAAGGACCGTTTTCATTTTTATAGTTTATAATAATAATTTTAAAATTTATATATTTGCAATTTATAGAGGTCTTTCACATACATTACATAATTTGAATACCAAATGAGCTTATAAGATAAAGAGAATAGTTAAGCTTATCCATATTTTGCAAAGGAAAAATAAAACTCAGGTAGGATAGGTGACTTGCTGAAACCAGCAGTTATCAAAGAGACAGAGAGGAAGGGAAAGAGACAGAGACAGAGCAAACAAGAGTGAGCTGAGCCACACACCCCTTCCTGTCTCTTCACACCAAGTCAGCGGACTTGTTCCTACACATTTGATATAATGTTTAAGAGTTTGGCTGGCCTCACATGAAACAGATGTAGTATCAGATTCAAATTCTGCCACTTACAATCTGTCTTAACTTGTGCAAGATACCTAATCTTTGTAAAATCATGACCATGCAGTCTCAGGAGGTTTCGGGGAGGATTAAGTAAAGGTAAAAGTTGTGAATATATTGACTTACTACCCATGACATCCTCCTAGCTATCACCAGGATTATTAGTGTGGGTAAGAAGTAGCCTAGACTAAACCTACAAATATGTAAATTTATCAGTAGTCTTCATATCTTTCTTCATTGATCTTTCTTCTCACCTCTGACTGATTCTCTAATATAAAATCCCCTTAAGGTGAGATTTGTAGATTTTTCAGAGCTGGATGGAGTCTCCAAGATCTGATGTATCCAAACCCAAACTATACTATAAAAACTACTTTTTCTAGGTTATCTGTTATTAACCTTAATAGTGAAGGTGAGGATGGTAGGAAAAGAAGAAAAAGTGGCTAAGTCATAAGTAGTTTTGGAGGCAAGGGAATGATACAAATGTGCATTGTTCAATTCCACATCAGCCACTAGGAAAAAAAAGACTTAGTTCAGTCCTATTTTTCATAAATGGGAAGAACCAGAGGTGTTGAGTCAACTCTCTGAAGACTCACATAGTTATTCAGAGTCAGAACTAGAGCCTGGGGCAGCCTAAAATTGGCCCAGGACTTTTACTCCCACGCTGGTGTCACATAAGTTAACATGAATTTTAAAATGGAAGGATTGTGTACCTTTTGAAAAAATTCTTGAACAGACTCAAGATCAGAGAAGATAAGTTAAAACATAAATGACAGGTCACAGGGTGTTTTAGTACCGGGGATCACACCTCTCAAATGCCACTCCTTGTCTAGGTAATTCTTTTCCCCTAAATCCCAATAAAAATGCTCTCAATGCTCTCAGATATAATGTGAGTTTTCCCTACTACTTCTACAAATAAGAAAAAGAAATGCCCCACAGGGACAGGCCTGCACCTCACATTGGTGGGTACCAGGGCAAGAATATAAATGAAGGCCCACACACCATATTCCTAATTATTTAACAGTAACAGATGGAACCAACCAACGTACCATAAATAAGTTCTATTGCTTATCCCAACCAATACACCTTCCCAACCACCCGAAAGCTGAGGTCCACGTGAGAGTGTTTGA
Organism: Eumetopias jubatus; assembly: GCF_037043125.1. Taxonomy (NCBI): domain Eukaryota; kingdom Metazoa; phylum Chordata; class Mammalia; order Carnivora; family Otariidae; genus Eumetopias; species Eumetopias jubatus. The sequence goes on from NW_028274807.1 coordinate 29,149,355, forward strand.
AATCCTAAGAGCTCCTTGGAAACCTAACAGTCCTAGGTGAGCTAGTCCCAGTAAAGGCCCTTGTCCCCTTCTCTCCCACCCCAACCCCATCCTGCTCCATGTCTGTGGACACCTCAGCCCATATGTCCAGGCTTTGTTCACCCTAACCTATCTCCCCAAGAAAGAAAAAATTCCTCAGGCCAAAGAGTGGCAAATGCCAGTAGATTAGCCTGCCTTTGGGAGGAAAGGATTGAGGAGCGAGTTTATGTTATTTGGGCAGAGAATTCTGGAACCCCCAAATACCTGGAATACTCAAAAAGTAGAAGATTGGAAGGAGACCCCTGATGGGCACAATCCTTGGGCTCTTGACTAGAGAGGCAGCTAAGAAAGGCCAGAATAAGGTAGAGTATAGTACTAGGTCATGTTGGTCCAGATCTAAGGGCAGCACTGTAAGAACTTGACACTGGGCGCCTGGGTGGCTCAGTTAGTTAAGCATCTGACTCTTGATTTCGGCTCAGGTCAGGATCGGAGAGTTGTTGAGATGGAGCCCCGCGTAGGGCTCTGGGCTCCGGGCTCCGGGCTCAGCACAGTCTACTTGTCCCTCTGCTCCTCCCCCGACTCGTGCTCACGTGCACTCTCTCTCTCAAATAAATAAATAAATAAATAAATAAAAAAAAATAGGAACTTGACACTGAATGTAACCTGGTTTGAAACTATTATTTAGTGGGGTGGTTTATATCATCAAAATCTACTTTTGCCTTGCTCTGTGTGGCCCCTAAGGGAATTACACTATACATGACAGACCTTTTACAAATATCTATCTAACATCTAGTATCATCATGTGCAATTTTATGGTGGCCTTTAAAAAGCCTTTACATTTTTTTATTCAGCATCCAAAAAAAAATCAAAATCCCAGAAATATCCTTTTTCAAAAATGTATTATATTTTTAGTACAAAAATTATCTCTACTCATCACCTTCCTGAATTTTGATAGAGAAGACACAATATTGAAGTCATTAGGGAAAAAAAAGTTCAATTTGCATTTTTCTAACTCTGGCATATTTCTGACAGTGAGGTAGTAACGTCTATTAATGTCAGGCCAACTTCAAGAATAATACTGCTTTCCATTTGTTACCAGAGAGGATTCATGTACATAAGAAGTTATACAGAAATAAAAGAGAAGGCATGATATTTGTTTCCAAAACTGGGGTTTTAAACAAGAGCAAATTCCACAACTTTCAAAAGATACACTGTTTATATCTTATGGTAAATTAAATATTGACCATAAAACTTATGCATTGCCTGCTTTTCGAGCTATATTTTCCAAAGTAATACAACTTATATTTCATGTGGCCTTTAAAATAAATGGCCACATGAAAAATACACTGGCTCATAGCATTCCAAATCATCCCATTAACTCCTGAGGAGACATGCTTCTGGCAGATTCACCTGTTTAACAAACAGCTACTGAGGACCAGTAATGTGCCTAGCATGAAGCTACCTAAGTGCTGGGAATAGAGAAAAATGACAGACCACACTTTCATCCTAGGAGACACTCACAGTCACCTCTTTCCTATACATACAGTAAGCATAAATTATTACTTAGCTTGGCCAAGAAGACAAGAGATCATTTTCAAAATTGTTAGCCATTAAGAGAAGAGAAGGTGCTTCTTTTATTAAGAATGACCATAGCTGGGATGCCTGGGTGGCTTAGTCGGTTGAGCGTCTGCCTTTGGCTCAGGTCATGATCCCAGGGTCCTGGGATCGAGTCCCACATCGGGATCCCTGCTTAGTAGGGAGCCTGCTTCTCCCTCTGCCTGCAGCTCCCCCTGCTCGTGCTCTCTCTCAAATAAATGAATAAAATCTTAAAAAAAAAAAAAGACCATAGCCATCTGATGATGCATCAGATATTTCTGAATGCATCTACAAATAGAATATTTGAATTTGAGAAAGGAATAAAGACAAGAAAGACAAAAAATAGTAGTATATAACTAAAGTGTATTAGCTTAGGTCCAAAAAAAGAAACACATCAACAAAATCACTTTGATTTCACAACATTCAAATAATAAATTGCACCGATGCTGTTATAAACTGGTTTCATATTTTTATGACTTTTATAACTATGTACAATGTAAAGTGATTAGTGGATACAAGTTCATATAGGAAATACTGAGATATAGCTCTATATTTCCTCTGTTATCCTGAAATTATGAAGTAGTCAACTGATTTTATAGTCATTTCCCAGTGGTATTCTGGGAAGTTATAGGACAAGTATCATAGCGGTCTACCTGAGAAAGCATCTATAGATGGAAAAAGAGATGATGCACATTACACTTTCTTTCTTTTTTTTAATTTTATTTATTTATTTGACAGACAGAGAGAGCAAGAGAGCATAAACAGGGGGAGCAGCAGACTCCCTGCTGAGCAGGGAGCCCAATGCAATGTGGGGCTCCATCCCAGGACCCTGGGATCATGACCTGAGCCAAAGGCAGACGCTTAACCATCTGAGCCACCCAGGCGCCCCTACACTTTCAAAGATGGGAAATAACTGACCTCTAGAATATTAAGCTAATACTCAACTTCAAACATCCCTGTGTCTTAATTAGGTAAGGATCAAACCACTTCATTTACATAAACATGTATAATCTTAATTTAAAATGGTAGGAGTATACTAACAAAAATCAGTAAGTAAACTCAACTGTTGTCTCATAAAAGTTAGACAAATATCATTCCCTTTTGTCTTTCCTCAGATTCCTTTTCTGTTTGTTCGTTTCTCCTCCTCAGCATGCAACAATATGTTTAAAATATTTATTACTTACTTGACATGGATTTATGCTCCCTGTTCTTAATTTTAAAGAAAGTAGAATGTTTAGACCCATTATATTCTAGACCTGCAGTAGAGCTTATAAATCAACTAATCTTTTATTTCAGAGATGAACAAACAGATCGTGGGGCATAACATTTTGCTTAAAAAATCATAAATGAGGGTAATTTTTAGCTGCTGTGTCCCAACATTTGTTTCTTTTCTAGAGAAAGGAAGGTGCCCAGCTCCTGACTTAAGCAGGATGAATGAAGAAAAATGCATTGTAAGAAATCACACAATTAATGGACTTTCGGAATGGCTAGGCACACGGCATTGTAGGCTTATTTTTCATCGCGTCTCACCTTTTTCTCGTTCACTGAAGGCCTGAAGCAAATTTGTGAGGTTTCTGGTTTTCGACAGCAGCTCCTGGTATGTTCCCATGTGTGCAACTCTGCCACTCTCCATGACAACAATCAGATCCATCTGTGGCAGAAGTGCGAGGTTATGTGTCACTAAAATACGAGTCTGAAAAACAGTATTTTATTCCTTGGGTTACAAAAAAAAAAAAAAAGGTAAAAATAATCTATTTTAAAGAAAGCTGCAGTTTGGTTTTGTTTTTTTTTTTTACTATTTCAGAGTGTAATCGTTAGTAGGTACCAGTATAAGGCAGCATATATGTATTTCACAATGAATGATTATATGCTGTCAGACAAAAACCAGACAAACAAACAAAGATTGCAAGTGTTTTAACCCTCTGGTTCAGGTAGTCTTCATTCATTAAAAATGAATCAATTTCATAACAAATTTAAAAATTTCATATCTGTCATTCATGCTTACTTTTTAAAGGTCCTATAGCATTACAACAAAGTGATTCCAGTCATAATTCATAGTATTTATTTTTTAAGTCTTTCCATATTATTGTACACATACACATAGGATTGAACCAGAGGTTTTTATCTTGGGCTCATTTTAATAAGTAAAGACATTTATCTATTATTTACTTAGATATATACTTTAACATTTCATGCATGTATTCAATGTTTTCCAGAGTGCCTTATATTAACAAGTCTATAAATGCATATTATGAAGGAATGAGTATGGCCTTGTGGTCAGACAGACTTTTTAAAATCTCTGTTCTTTTTTTTTTTTTTTTTAATTAAAATACGTTTGCACACGATGTTACATTAGTTTCAGGGGTACAACATAGTGGTTCAACAATTCTACATGTTATTAAAACCTCTGCTGTTCTTAAGCTAAGCTACCTGTATCAAATCATTTTGAGTCCCAAGTTCCCTCATAGGTAAAACAGGAATAATAATACCTATTCAGAGACTTGCTATAAGAACTAAATTAACTAATTTAGTGTCAGACATGGTATGCACTTGGTAAATATTAATTCCTTTCTTCTTGGCCCTTTCACAAGAGAGCTGAATTGTTACTGCTATGTTAATAATACCATAGTTTTAAGCAATAAATAATCAGTAAAATAATACTTTTTTATGCAAGTGTATGTATGAAAATACCACTTAAAAAAAAATCAAGTAAACTAAAACCAATTCATTCTGACATACAAATCCCCTTAGAGTATGGTATCAGTCTATAAGGTAACAATCACATAAATTATTGTCAGAGTAAACTTGTAAAAAAAAACTTTAAAAAATATTCATTAAAGTTTATCTGTAAAAAGGTCAGTATGATATCCCCTTTTTCATATGAATTATCACTACTTTACTTCAACAAATGAACAAAATGTTGGAATTTTAGGCACAATGCTATACAGATTATCATCTTCCCTTTTCCCCCCAAAAGCATAAGTGACACTATGGCTACCTTGTTTTTCAAAATACCCGAGGACCCAATCACTTTTTCAAAAAGTTGCTTTCCAACATGGACATCAACTGCAGCAAAGGGATCATCCAGGAGGTAGATGTCAGCCCCACTATACACAGCTCTGGCCAGACTTACACGGTGCTTCTGGCCCCCACTTATATTCACACCCTGCAGATGGAGCAGGAGGAAAAAACCAAGACCATAAATGTGTAAATCTCAAAGCACGTATAGTGACATCCAATTTCTCTTCTGCAGCATGGATAGAAAACTCAAGATTAACCCTCAAACCCTTCTTTATTACAAAATCCAAAGGCCTACCCCCACCCCCTATTTCGAAGTGCTACTAACTTGTGCAAATTAACAGATATATCTACTTTTTCTTAACTGCTTGCTCTCAAAAGTAGATACTAACAATTAAGGAGAAAATTTCCAATCCCCTAACTCTGAAAAGTCATGCCTCTGAAATATTAAATAAGACTTTTGGCTGCCAACCATATACCAACACCAGTGATCATTTTTAAATTGACACATAGAAAATTGAGAATAATAGCTAAATTACCAAAGCAGTAATCATCATGTCCTATTTTATTCTGTAAAAAGATTAGTACAAGTCTTGTTGGCAAAAGTACAACTCTAAGAAGCAAGAATAAGGAATATACATCATTCCGTGTGAGAATTAAAGTCGACATGTACAGCCACATATACAGAATTATGGGGCCAGGCCCAATTTACTTTATTTATTTTATATTTAGTGTTTACAGATCTGGCTTAAAAGCCCTCCTTGCAGCACAGAACTTAGCCAGTTACCTCTAATTATAAAATGCCATTGCTTTTTTGCTTTTCTCATCCTCCGCCTACTCAAAAAATACCTCCTTTGTATAACCATATTCTGGGTGCTACGCTAACACTTGGGATTCAGAGATAAATGAAACTGAGCCTCTATCATGAGAAGGTCACAGTTTAGCAGGGGAGACAGGCATGAAAAAAATATATAAAGTAATATGATACGTGTGTGTGTGTGTATGTGTGTGTGTGTGCTTGTGTGTGTGATTATAACAGCCCCCAACTCATGGGTGTGTCATGAGCATTTAATAAGAAGAATGTAAAATATTTACAACAAATCCAACACCCAAGTACAGATGCAATCAACCTCACTATCATCACCCAATCACTCCTCTCTCCAGTGCATCCTCTGCCTTGTCATTGCATATCCTGTGATTATGAAATCACCTTGTTTAAACACCTGTGATGCCCACATCTCATCTGCCATCACCCATGAGCAACAGCGAGTTCCTTAGTATAATACTTATGTTCTCGTATTAACTCATCTTTCAATCACTCTCCCAATGCTTCCTGCCAACCAGACTAGCAGAGGCTGGTCACTCTGCTAGGGAGCCCATATCTTCCCTTTTCAATTCAAAAGCTATTCACTCTAGGAAGTCCCCTTTGAAAGGAATCTTCCACCCAGTATTCCAAGTAAACTGATTCCATCCCCCCATTCCTGTCCTGATGGTGCTCCATTTGCTCATCCCATTGCCAGAAATGGCTATATCCACATCAGTCTCCCTCACAAGACTATGAGCTAAATTCATCCTTGCATTCCCAGCACATAGACTGTCTGATGATTAATATTAATAAAGGACAACTGATAATTTCATTGGCAGAGATTCACTAGACTGAAAATCTCTTGAAGGCAGGGTGATAGCTCTCTTGCTCACCACTGTGTACCCCACAGCAGAATAAAGGCATATAATAATACATTGATAAATATTTGTGGTCAACTGAACAATGCCAAAGGAAAAGATAAAGGAAAGTGAGGAAAATTCTACCTTTGTTATCTTGCTTGTCTCCTAAACAGCTGTAAACAGATTGCCTTTTGGAATATTCAATTACATGTTTATTTTAAAGTATATCATCAGATTGGGAGACACTTACTAATAAAAAGTAAAAGTTATAATCAGCAATAACATTTATGCCTATATTAAATATATACTTCATATTTTGAAAATTTTTCTTCTTTAGATTATTTTTAGTTACATATTATCAACTATTTCATGTTATTAGAGATTGGCTTTATTGGCATAATATTCAATATGTACTAACAAGTTTGAAGAAGTCACATTTCTGCAAAATTTTAGCTATGGGGCCATTTTGCCTACAGACAGTGAAGACACCAGAAAAAAACCAGAGAGGTGGGGAAAAAAATTAAATCTATTTAATAACTTGAGAAAATACATCTGCAAAGTAACAGACTATGAGTGAAGCCAACATAAATCTATGTAAGAGATAAATTTTGCCTCATTCTAGAGTTTTTTTTTAATATGCCCACTTTCTATGATTTTGTTCTCTATTTTATTTATCAATTTATATAAGAGGACTATTAAACAACAGGGGGCCAGGGGTAAAAATGCCTAACAATGCTATGCTCTTTTTTCAGAAATTCGAAGCACTTGGCAAGGATTATTTACTCATCTTCACAGCACACGTGAATCATGGGCAGAGGCTGCTTTTGCATTCATGTTTAATTAATGGAGATTTTAGTCACGGGTCGGAGATAATCTCTTGGGGTTCATGCTTTGGCTCACGCTATCTTGTTTTGTTTTGTTTTAACTCCAAAACACTGGGCAGCGTAATGACTACTCATTAATGCAATGAAAATAAAATAGAACAAAGACTATGGGAAACAAGATCCTCTTAAGCAAGAATGAGCAAACACGGAGAAGACACATTAATGACAGCATCGTCCCTGAGCCTTTTTAGAACCTGGCCTCGGTGCCACCGCTGGAGACTGGTGCTCTGTTGCTACTGTCCTAGGCTTGACTTTGTGCACAAGAGACACAGGGAAAAAAAAAACAACAAAACAAATTATCATTCACTCGTTAGATAGTAAGCCAGCAATGAAAACAAAGTGCTGATGATCCAGTTGGTGGGCTTTCATTCCCCCACGTAGATCCTAACGACAGAATTTCCTGCTGATTTTAAAACTGTTTTCCAAATAGTCAATTACAGATAATTATTTGTCCTTAATATTGCCATCTCCTTCATAGGAATTCTGCAATGATTTTTAAAAATTATAGTTGTGTATGGCTCTCTAGGACCTCAGGAAAAAGACTATAAATATTTTATTAGCACGGCTGAATGGAGTTTTATTCCTGCATATGATAAATTATATTTTCCTTACTCTTTCTCCAATCTCAGTTTGATCTCCATTTGGTAACTGCTCCAAATCAGGAAGGAGGGCACAGGCTTCCAATACTCGCTCATAAAACTGCTTCTGCATGATGGAGCCAAAGAGAATGTTTTCTTGTAAAATGCAATTCTGAATCCAGGCCTGCTGGGCAACATAAGCCACAGAACCCTAAAAAGGGAAGAAATAAAAGACATGCTCTTAACAAGGGAAAAGAAAAAGTTGCATATACTACATTAAAGGAACATATTCAGTCCACAGTTTTGCTTTAACTTTAAACTGAATTTTTAAAAAACTAGGTTATTTCTTAACTGTAACTATAGCCTATTTACATTTTAATTTTATACATGTTTCGTAGAGGCCCCTTTCAAAGGAGTTACTTTGTACTTCTTATTTGCTTTCCCTGTAGTTTCTATCAAAGTTATCTGTCTCTGGTGGAGTTTTCTGGAAGCAGAGGCTGATTGTATTAGTCAGCTCCAGTTGCCGTTAACAAGATACCACAGACTGGATTGCTTAGACAACAGAAATTTCTTTTCTCACAATTCTGGAGGCTAGAAGTGTGACAAGTTGTCTGCAAGGTTGATGTCTTCTAAGGCCTATCTCCTTAGCTTGTGGATGACTGCCTTTTCTTGAGTCTTCACATGGCCTTCCCTCTCTGTGTGGGTATGTGTGTCTTAATTTCTTCTTCTCTTAAGAACACCAGTCATATTGGATTAAGGCCCACCCTATTATATCTTAATTACCTCTTTAAAGACTTTATCTCCAAATACAGTCACATTCTTGGGATTAGGACTTTAACATATGAATTTTGGGGGAACACACAGTTTAGTGCATAACAATGAGCCTGGAGTGCAAGTTGTTTATTTGGAATCAATTCTTGTGGAAGGAAAGAAGGTAGGAGGATTGGGTGGATGGAGAAGTCACACCGTGATCCAGATCCAACAAAGCTTTGACCAACCCTCTAGAGAGATATAGAGTATTACCCATCAGAGTTGTTCCGTGTTAGGCTAAATTGGCCTGGCTTTCAGTTGTGAGGCCTCAGCCAGGCCATTTGTTAGCAGGCCAACCCTGAAGGAGCTAACTTGCTGTATGTACTCCCAGGGCTGGGAGGCAAGCCCTTGCTAGACCTAGGGTATCTGGGTGGCACATCTGTATCTTCCACACACTCACTACTCCTATGCTTACTTTTTGATGATTTTATGACTCAAAATGATTCCTGAATATATGACAGTTTACTGTATAATAAATCCTTTTAACTAACCCTTCTTTTCTTAGAAAGGACCCACAAAATTTAAACTAGAGACTTACCTTTCGATCTGCCCCATGGACTCTATCCATACACTGATTTTAGAGAATTTATTTTGACTACACAATACAAGACACTTAAAGTACTTTTTGCCCTACTAACCTACAGATATGTGTGTAACTATTAGCCTTTTGATTTCTCCAGGTACTTTATAAATCAAAGATTAACTTTTAATTCTTCTTTGTTGAGCACGTAAGACATGGAGTGGCTTTCGATCCCAAACAATGTAATTCTGATCTGACTTGATCTTGAACACAAAAGTAATTGCTCTTGAATTGCCTTACCCTGAATAACCTTTGACTAAAATAATATTAAATCAATTCTCAAGTGATAGAGATTTTGAACACTTATATACTTAGCAAGATAAGGGGAACAGAGGAAGAACACCAAAAAAAAGACTGAAGAACAGGAACAATGGTGCAAAATATAAAACAGAAACTAAATACTATACTGAGAGCTATAGACTTGATGTGTTGGTGTGACTGGAGCTGAAGAAGAGTTGATCCATTTTCACAAGGTATAAATTCTTCCTTTAATTTTTAGAATAATTATTATTTCAATTTCATATACAAATGAAAATGTGTTTTTATTTCATTTTATTCTTAATAATGAAACCATAACAGAAGTTTTGCTAACTCAAAAACTGTCTTCCAAATCTCTAAGGTTCCATTAAAGAACACTGGATACTGAAAAGTTTGCATGAATGGTACCTGGTGTGTTCTCTGATATTGAGAACAAGGAGACTGAAGGTTGAATGTTGTGATATGATATGCCTCAAAAAAGTGCTCATAGGAAACCTTGAGGAACAGAAAGATAAAACATAAAAGCACCTTGTAAACACTAAGTGTTAAGTTCGTTATTATTATTATTATTATTATTATTATTAAATTAGAGATGATAAGAATGACAGTTATAAATTCAGGATTAAAAATGTTTTGAGGAGTTCCTGGGTGGCTCAATCGGTTAAGCGTCTGACTTTTGGTTTCAGCTTGGGTCACGATCTCCTGGTTGTGAGATTGAGCCCCAAGACAGCCTCTGCGCTGGGTGTGGAACCTGCTTAAGATTCTCAAGATTCTCTCTCTCCCTCTCCCTCTGCCTCTCCCCTGCCCTTCTCTCCCTCTCTTAAAAAAAAAAAAAAAAAGTTTTGGGAAATAATTTATCCCCATATCCTCATATCCTGCCATTGGTCCAGACCAAAGAACTTCCTGAAGGACAAAACTGTCAATTTTATTGATAGATAATATCTTGTCTCTTCCACAACTCTCGCTTAATATAAACAAAGGTTGTCCTCTCTGTCTTGTGATTAGTAACAGCATTGTTATAATTTCTTGCATCACCATGAACGTTTTCTTAATTTCAAACCTTCAAAGGATCAGAAATAATCTTTAAATCTTACCATGAGTACTTCAACAATCATAATAAAGATAACAATAACCATAAAAATTCACAGGGAGCTAGCTGACTCTGTGCCAAGAACCAGGCTAGGTCTTTGCACATTAATGCATTAGATGAAATCCAGAATTGATATTGTTTTTATCTTGATCAATTCCTAAATATTTTTTTAAGATCAAGTAAAAATCTGATAATTTTTCTAACTCTTCAGAGTTTGTTGTTTTTTATACTTTGATTCATTTTTTTATCTGATTTAAACACTTGTCATAATTGATTTTGTATCTCCCTCACTAGACAATAAACAGTAAAAAGAAGGGTATATCATATTCATGCCTGTTTCCCTAGTACTAAGTGCCAGGCACATAGTATGTGTGCAATAATTGCTCGGTACAAACAGCTGAAGACACTAAATAAATGAAAATAAAGTCAATATGAGAATCATATTTTTATTTATTTTATTTTTAAGATTTTATTTATTTATTTATTTTTAAGATTTTACTTATTTATTCATGAGAGACAGAGAGAGAGGCAGAGGGAGAAGCAGGCTCCCCGCTGAGCAGGGAGCCCGATGCAGGACTCAATCCCAGGACCCTGGGATCATGACCTGAGCCAAAGGCAGATGCTTAACCATCTGAGCCACCCAGGCGCCCGAGAATCATATTTTTAAAGGATACTCACTGGCCTAAGATAAGTTACAGTCATCTTCAACTATAGACAAATGACTCACTACAATCATTATGAAGAACATAAGGGTACAAAGACAGTATACTTAAGGTTTAAAGTAGTGGTATTCATTAAGTATAATCTTATCAGAAAAAGTCCCAGATACCATAGTTGATCCTAAAATAAATAATAATAATAATACTGAAAGAGAAAAGAAAAAATAAAGGGATAATCATTAGAGGACTGGAATCAGAAAAGACATAAGGATATGAGGAAATACATATTATGAAGAAAAATGAAAGAGTTGGAGTTGATTCTTCCTAGAGAGAAAAACTGTGAAGTAACTGGTCTCACATCCATAGAACTTCTCCATCTTGTCAGAAATGAGAAGGAAGAATTAGGTTAGTATTTTACCTAAGAGTTAGTTAAATCTAAAACTCATTAGTCTAGTGTTTCAAAAAAATAACAGTTGATTAACAACCTGTTGAATTCTTATTCCTATTGACTTTTAAGAATAGAACAAAAGGTTTGGAGTAGTCCTCTCCATAGTCCAAGGGCTGAAACTTAAAAGTATTTAAAAATAATATTATTTAGATGAACCATGAGAGACTATGGACTCTGAGAAACAAACTGAGGGTTCTAGAGGGGAGGGGTGTGGGGGGATGGGTTAGCCTGGTGATGGGTATTAAGGAGGGCACGTTCTGCATGGAGCACTGGGTGTTATGCACAAACAATGAATCATGGAACACTACATCAAAAACTAATGATGTAATGTATGGTGACTAACATAACATAATAAAATAAAAAATAATAATATTATTATTTTTCTGATTTTTTTTTTCTGGGTCAAAGACCCTACCCCTGAGCAACTACAAGACTTCTTGGAAATGTGCCTGTAATTACTTAGGTAACTTTGCAATGAATGATAATTAGAAACCAAATCAAATTAAAATATAAATTGTGTTAGTTTCTCTATAATTGGTTGCAATTCAGTTAATATCATCAAACAATTACCATAATCATTCATAAATGATTCGCTAAAGTATTTGGAGGACAGAATGCTATTACTAATCCATCCATAGCTAATCAATTTTTGTGGAAATTGAAATGTTTGCTACAAACTAGAAATGCCCATTAAATACTTGCATCTTCAATTTGATTTGATAAATTCTTATTGGCGCTAACCATGTGTTGGCCATAGCCTATTACACTAGGAGATGTGGACTGAATGTACTGTTGGCTTTACCTTTCTTTGAACAACTCCTGTAAGTTTCTCCATTTCCCCCAGAATGGCAGAAAGCACAGATGATTTTCCAGATCCAACTTGCCCCACAACAGCCACTAAAGCTCCTTCTGGAATCTTTATGTTCAAGCTGCATGACAAGAAAAGGAGAGAGATGATATAGGGAGTTCTTGTTACATTTTTAATGTTTATTCCCAGATAAGTTAGAGTGCTGAGCATTGTCCTTGAAATTGCTGCTATTCCTATGATATTAAATTATTCTATGAATACCCAACCTTCCAAAATGCAAACAATAAATGCTGCAGAGGAAACAGAGGAAATGAATAGAAAACAAGAGAGTAAAAAAAAAAAAAAAAAAAAAAATCCATAAAAACAGAAGGTATTATGAGAGGTTAAAAAAGAAAAGTCTTGTAAATTTCAATATATTCATCTTTTCCTTTAAAAATGCTAAGAAATAAAAATATGGAACACTTTAGAATTCAATGCTAAAAAAAAATTTTTGTTTTTCATTTTTCTCAAACCATGACTTACTTTTTTAGTACTGGAATCCCTGTTTTACCCCAAGAGAAGGAAGCATTTGTAAAACCAACGGCATGATCTGAGAAGAAAAATAAATACATTTGAGAGCCAATTATCTTCAGCCCGGAAGTCAAATAAATATTGAGTACAGAGGAAATGCTGACCTCCTATGTAGTTTGTTTCAATATTTTGAGGATGAAGCTCCTCGGTGTTGAGAAAATCTTCCAAACGATTCAATGATATTCTTGTCTATCAAAATAAACACAGATAGAATTTATTTGGGGGTCAAGTAGAACTTCAACTAAAAAGACTTACAGCACGATTAAAAATTTGTGATGCAAACTGAAGATACGGATTAAATATTCAGCAAGCATAGTTTGAATTGTTCTAATGTTTATAAATAATTTCATTCCTAAAAAGAAAGAACGGCTTCAAGAATCAAAGATCAAAACAGATGTCATTTATGCAGGAAGGCATGAGAAAAAGAAACAAAAATTCCTTCTTAACACTCTAGGAAAACCATAATAACTAATTAATAATTATAGAAAGATTAGTTTTTAAAAACAACATCAGAACTGTTGAATGAATTTGGCTTCTGAATATTAAACAATAGCTTTGGCAATAATAACACTGAGTTTCAGTAAAATAGCTACAAAATGCTTAGCTACTATTAGGATAAATAAAATCAATTTTGTTTTCCTGAAACTAACTTACATGAAATTTCTAGTACATTTTTATTCACTCGACGCTAGAAGACATCTATTGTTAGTGGATAAGATGAAACTGGGCCATGGTTTTGTTTACCAAGTGTATCATATTAGTATGCAGGGTTGCTTCTCTCTTTCCTTCTCTTTCTTTCTTTTGATAATTGCTCTCTGTATTTATTTAGTGAAAGCAGAAGTGTACCACTAGGAGTTGGAGAACACTTTGAGATACCAGACCTTTAGCTAGATTCCAATTTCAAAAGCAAAACAAAACTTATTCTAAGAATGGCATTTTTCTTAAGAGAAGAATGCTATGAAACAACTGTTAAGTCACATCAATAGTACTTCTATGCCCTCTGTTGGTCATTATTAGTAAAATAACAACAACAAAAAAAGGCATGCTATAACAAAAGTGGATTACTTGGTATTTACTATCTAATTCTTTACTGAAATAATATACTATTATTACTATTATAATTTCAATATAATTTAATATCATTATTACTATTATAGTTACTATGAAGTAACTGTAAATTACTATTTATTCAAATAATATAAAAATTTAAAGGCAAAGTTGTTCTTGGTTCCAATAAGCCAAGCTTCACTTTGTTTATGAACACAGACTTGAGAAAAAGGATTCAGTGGGGGACACCCAGGCAATCCAAACCTGACATTCAAAAAATTTAACAGAAAATCTCAGGGCAGAGGATTCAAGGAACTCACTTCTTCACATTCCCTGTGGTTTTAGCAGGTTTGTACTCCTTATAGTATTCCAAGAATCTCCAGAGACTGGAGATTATGGTGAAGGTAGGCTGAACCAAATACCTCATACATGGTTTGTTGACAGACTGATACTAGCAATGCACTTGTCTCCCTGCTTTATTCACTCAGTGCAGATGAAATGTTGCTGAACCCTGGGAGAACATTCCTTTCCAGTTCCATGGAAAGCACCTCGCTAAAAATTTTTCAATTGAAAACAGAAAATGAGCCTTTTAATGGCATAGCGTCTGACCCCAGCTTTTAAAAAGCTAAATAAAAGAAACTAACACTTAGCAAAGAAAACAAAATCTTATATTAAAATACTTAAAAGTCATTTTGATAGAAGAAAAGCATAGGCAAAGAAGACATGATTCCTTCCATTCTTTAATGTTTTCTATTACTCATTAATTCAGGGAGAGTAATTCTGAAAGCAGTGTAAAACAACCACAGAAAGAGAAATAAATAATGAAGAAAAGAAAGAAAGAAAATGTGCAAAACCATAGACTCCAGTAGATGAATGATTCTTAGTTTAAACATATTTTGGATGTACCTGGACCACAGCTGAGATTACCATTGGTAAATCAAATAAAGGAAGCCTCAAAATATTAAACAAAGACATAGATGTGAACACTTTGGTGGCTGTTAAAATGTTTCCTTCATCCAATAAGAAATAGATGCCAAATGTCGCCAGGGACACCTGAAAAATAGAGACATGTTCCTTCCTTCAATTACTCAGTGCTAATGACAGGAAGAGTTAAGGTTCCAAAAATTAGGGGAAAAAATTTAAAACCTTTTTTATTGTTGTTTACCAAAATTCAGTACTATTCAGTACGATTGCTGAAGAATAGAAAATAAATGTTCAGTTCACTAAGATATACAGATCATACAATTGTGTATCTTAGACCATGGCATCCTTGAGACCATGCGGTCCAGCTCTCTTCTGTAAGACACTGTGTTCTTACTAGAGTTATTACTCCCATTTAAAATGTATGCTAACCGGGATGCCTCAGTGGCTCAGTTGGTTGGGCATCTGCCTTTGGCTCAGGTCATGATCCTGGGGTCCTGGGATCAGGTCCTGCATCAGGCTCCTCGCTCAGCGGGGAGTCTGCTTCTCCCTCTGCCTTCCGCTTGCCCTGCTTGTGCTCTCTCTCTCTCTGACAAATAAATTTAAAAAGTAAAATAAAATAAAATGTATACTAATTGATCTTTTTTTCAAAATGGTTTATTATGTAAATTTATTTTCCAATGGTATGTGTATACATTCTGATTCATATGTAATGATTATACTTTCTGTGAGTCATAAAATTAACTGAAGAAAGTATGAATAAATTATGGCTCATAACATTTATATTTACTCCTGTAACTTGCATTTAGAAATGGCAGAAAAGTTCATGTATGCATGAGAATGTACTGAGTATCATGTACCTAGGACTTACCTTAAGCAAATGCTTCTTGGACATTTTTACCAAAGAATTCCAAATGTAAATATTGCTTTTATTTTCATAATCCCCACATATTTGTTTAAATAAAAAATAACAATATTTTAAATTACCAATAAAAGAGACATATGGAATTTCTCCTGACTCTATGACCACCAGGAATGGTAACTTTGATTAAAACTGATGCTTCAGGGGCACCTGGCTGGCTCAGTTGTTAAGTGTCTGCCTTCGGGTCAGGTCATGATCCCAGGGTCCTGGGATCGAGCCCCACATTGGACTCCCTGCTCCGCGGGAAGCCCGCTTCTCCCTCTCCCACTCCCCCTTCTTGTGTTCCCTCTTTCGCTATCTCTCTCTGTCAGAAAATAAATAAAATCTTTAAAAAAACCAAAAAAACAAAAAACTGATGCTTCAGTTCTATGTGGTTTCGTTATCCTTTTGCTTTCACTCATTGCTTCATACCTCAAGGCAATTTATACTCTAGTTTAAATAGCATAGTGCTCCTAATGTGTACACGGTAATGATGGAGAATGCCCTCAGTTCCTATCAATTTGCCTCCAAATACTAATTCTATAACTCTGAGGATGTTTCCCAAACTAGAATGGACTTCCATTCCCTATTTGTAAAATGAAAAAAGCAAAGGCCTTATTATTGCAAGAATGAAATAAGGCAATCTCTATAACTTATCTGGCATGCAGGAGAAACACTCAATGAATGTTAATTCTCTTCCCAACTCTATATGGTGTGTGTTGGGTCTTGCTTAATTAAAAGGGATTAATCACACAAATCAAGACATTCTAGAGCTGAAATGAACCTCTGAAATGCAGGTTATATTGTTTAAGAATAGACTAGCACATGTTTGTTCTGTGAGAAATTTACAAAGAAGTAAAATTTTATTATGTGTAAAAAATACAGACCAATGAGAATGCACATATTTTCCCCTTCTTTAAAACTTCCATTCCCTAATCTACATAAGTCAATGACTGCATTTCTTGAAAATTTTATTTCAGATATAGATTTCACTTTGGACACTGCAATTCCAAGTAATTTGGAGGTGAATCTGCAAATCAAATTTGAAAATCAAAACAGGAAATATTATATGCACTCACCAAGAATGGAATGCAAGTTAATGTCAGCATAGAAAATACAGCAAGATACCCAGCTGATTTTTGAACTTCCAATTCCTGCTCTCGAATTTCAATAATCTTCTTTTTATAGGAGGGTTCCCATGTATAAAGTTTGAGGATCTGTAAAGGAATCAGACAATAACTATTTGATAATCATAATCATAGAAAAAATAAAAACATGCATACATGCAAATATACACAGCATACCCCCACACACAATTGTGAAAGTTAAAAAAAAATATGGTGAACTCATAAAGTGCTCCTATTTTCAGCTGAGTCAAAATGTTTCCTTGAATTGTGGGCTTTTTTTTTGCGGGGGGTGGGGTAGGTGGCTGGGAGAGGAAGATCACCATCTCTCTCGAGCCTTATGTCCTTCTTACCCACCAATAGCTTATTCTTGAGTCAGACTTTGGCAACATCCCAGCTCTTGGCATGAACTCCATAGCAGTTTCTGTTTAGCTTAATCTTGGTACTTTTCCTGCTGGTCCAACTCTCACTTCAATCCACTCCCCATTTCTTAATAGCTATGCCCCTCTCCCTGGACTCCCAATTTCTTGGAAACTGATGGCATGGGACTAGAAGCCATTTTCGGAAAGGTGACTGGTGTTTTTGAGATTGTAAATTGGGATATATATATATATATTCACACACATCCTCTTGGTTCAGTTTCTCTGGAGAACCCTAAAAAATCTCCCACTGGTTCTGTGAACTTACACATGACCCGTAATTGCACACTTTGTTTCCTTGTTTGCATAATGAGAATGAGAAATTATTTTCTTGGGGTTCATAAGAATTATATGAGGAAACAGATATAAAGTGATAAGTACAGTGTGTGATCCATAGAAAATGTTCACTAATTGGTAGCTATTATCATTATCAGAGAGAGGCCATGGTATCTGTTACCCTTACCCCTGGGATGCTGACCCTCCACACCTTTAAACTATGTTATACTTTCAACTTGCCTATACTTGGTCCTCTACCAGTATTCTAGTGTATTCACTGCTGGGACTGCTATTTCAAATTTTAGACTTTGCTCATATCTTTAGGAGATGTTCTTTATTTTATCTACACTGTCCTAGTCCTACTAATAAGTATAAATTTCCTTTTAAGAGTATCAATATTTAAAACCTATAAACATACATCGCTGTCCTTTTTATGAATACAGGGGTTATCAATTAAACCCACTGAGAGGTACAAGATGCATTTGGATCACATTACTTTGGGAGTATATGACCTTATTACATCATCTCAGTTATTCAATAATTTAATCTGAGTTAAATTTCAGAGCTACTTAAGGCTATTCTTAATTTTAGATAAATAAATGAGTATCAGTCTCCTTTCAGGGTATCTTTTATCTAACAATGTCTTTCACTTTAGTAATTTTCAATGTTGTGAAAGTTCTACACAGCACAATACAGCATAATTTTTATTGATTTCTACAGTGAATCAATGTGTACATATAATGGGCATAACCTATGTTTACAGTGATAGATGCACCAGACAGAGGAAATTTCTTATGCAATTATCAATTCCAGAAGGAAATTCCATGTGGGCTTTGTAAATTTTGCCCTTTAGAAAAATCTGATAAAGCATAATCCAGGTTTTGAATTTCTATCTATCATCTATCTAAAAGTTCATGAGGTTGGTTTCACTCTTTTATCATAGAGAAAATATTAATGGCATGGGGTGTAGCTTTCCTATGGAACACATAATTTATAACATACCTTTTGCAGAATCACATTTGTATGATCATTTCTATTCCACATAAAAGAACCGGAATGACATGTCATCATTCCCCCATATAAATCTGCCTTCACACTGAAGATGATGTTAGGGCCATTCTTGCCTACTTCATTCCATCTCTTCTACCCAATCCCTTCAAACGAGTCACATTTTGTGTCTTTGGGGATATTTGTGTTCAGTTGTTGGGTGAGAAACAAAGAGAAAACACCTGCACTTTATTGGTTTTATTTAAATACTCTTTTAGCAAGAAGCATTCCTATACATCTGACATCTGAAATACTCTGCCAAGAATGTTATATACACCTGTATAATTACTTTGATATTAAGAATGATAAAAATTCACTTATTGACTAACATGACTATATTCTAAACAGTGAAATTAAAGTCATGTTCCTTGTATATTACCTTAATTCCATGTAAGATTTCATTGAGTAGTTTTATCTGTTTATCTTTGTTCTTCGTTTGGCTTTTCTATTTAAGGGGAAAAAAATGAAGGCATATTTGACAAAGGTTGTTAATAATTTAACTTACATGGCCACAGCTATTTTTCAAAATACAGCCTATTCTCTCCATTTTATATAATATTTAGTTGAAAACCATCTTAAAATAGTCATATAATATTATTCTATTGCTAATGTTAAAATTAGTTATAAATAGATATTTTAAAACTTAAAAGTAGCAGAATATAAGCAAGGTGTGTATTTTGCAAAATAGTAGAAAATATAATATTTATTTAGATGTAATTTGTTTAAAATTGAATAATAAAATAATATCCATCTTCTATTAAAATGGGGTAAAATTCCCCAAACTCTATCAATTATTTACATATATAATACATATATATTATAAGAGAAGTATCACAGGAATAAAAATAAACGTTTGTATATTGAAGTACACTATCCTGAGTGTTAATACTTGTGATTAAAATGTATATTTTCAAATACTGACTTTTTTGGCAAATCTTATGTAATTACTGTATATTTATTCAAATATTTAACATTTATATTATTTTATACTTATCATTGCTTGGGTATTGCTTCTTAAGGATTTCTTCCAAAAATATTGTCATAATTATGATTTAAATAATAATAAGTACAATATTTGTATATCTAACAAAGGACACATTTACAAGTTAACATTCAAAAAAAAAAAACAAGTTAACATTCATAATACTGTTTGTGTGATTAAAGGCATATTTTCTGCTTAGCATATTTGTCCATAATATTGCAGTCTCTTTGAAAGTTTTAGGGCCCTATATTAAGGTCCCCAAATCTATTTCCATTCCTAAATATTTGAATTTAAATTACTTAAAATACAGAATTTTTTAAAAAGCTAGTTTAAAAGTATTTATTAAAATTATAAACAAGCTTGTTATTCTAAATACTAGTGTGTTAATAATTCATAATTATTTCATAGTTATATGGTATATTCTAGTCTCACCTTTAAAGACTAGTCATCTTTTTGGTAATTGGTAATTATTTTGGTAATTATTTGGTAATTTGAATTTTAAAAATTCAGAAAATATAAAAGAAGGCCTAAACCTTCATCACTTAAATGTATTAAAGTAGGGGCGCCTGGGTGGCTCAGTCATTAAGCATCTGCCTTCAGCTCAGGTCATGATCCCAGGGTCCTGGGATCGAGCCCCACATCAGGCTCCCTGCTCCGCGGGAAGCCCGCTTCTCCCTCTCCTGCTCCCCCTGCTTGTGTTCCCTCTCTCGCTGTGTCTCTCTGTGTCAAATTAATAAATAAAATCTTTTAAAAAAAATGTATTAAAGTAGTAAGTGAAAAATCTTCCCTCTTTCCATCTAATTCTACTTTACAGGTAATCTTTTTTTTTTTTTTTTCCTTAAATGTAGGCTCCACGCTGAGTGTGGGGTTGAACTCACGACCCTGAGATCCAGGTCTGAGCTGAGATCAAGAGCTGACGACCTAACTGACTGAGCCACCCAGGCGCCCTTATAGGTAACTATTCTTAAAAGACTGGTGCTTTATCTCTAGATTATTTCTATGCTTATACAAATCCATTTATATCTATATCTACATAACTTCATTTATGCCTCTCTATCACACCCACGTGCATTGGTATATTCACATTTTCAAAACTGGATTAAGGATATTTATGTACATATATGCATAATATACACATGTACATACATACATGTTTCTTTCTTTTTTCCCCTAACATATGATTGACATATTTCCATGTCCATACATAGATATTATTGCATACATAGATATTATTAATCTTTGATCCGTTTAAAATAATAAAGTAAGTGTCATAAGCAATACATCTGCACCTGTGTGGTTACTTTAACACGTGAAATCATTTGTCTCCCCCCTGACAGCGCACGTGGCTTTTCAGTGCAATGAACTGTGTCTCGTCTCTCCATTCCTACGGTACGGCATAGTGCACACTGTCTGGTACATGTCAGATGTCAAAAAACGTATTGATAGTAAGATGAATGACTGAATGTAAAGGAAGAATATTTAAATGAATTCAGTTAAGCACTTAACTATCTACTTACTATATGCAGTCACGTCTCGCTCAATGTAGCCCATTCTTCAGACAAAATGAGTATACACTTACCTCCAGGCTATGTGCACACTGTTTCTTCTGCTTAGTAAATCTTTTTCTCAGACATCCACATGGATTTCCTCCCTTGCCCTGCTGATGTATTGTTTCTTTCCTGAGGACTTTACTGTCCCTGTATGTGAAATGGCGCTCATTGTTACTCTATCACCCTAGCCTAAGTTATATTTCTTTGTATACAAATTAACACCAGGCATTATGTTCTTTATTTATTTCTTAATGCCTGTCTCCTCTAATGAAAGCTGGAACTTATCAGTTCTCCTCACTGCTGTACTTTGGCACAGAACAGATGTCCAATCAATACTGGTTGAATGAATGAATGAATGATAAATCTGGATTATTTCCACATGTACAGAATTAACTAGATGGTTATTGTCAACTCCAGTCAGAAAATTCAGCTTCTGTTTGACATATGTAACATGAGGCAGTCTTTTTCTTACCTTTAGCTTTTTTACTCTAGTTGCAACTAAAGCATTTATCGGTATAACAAACACAAGGACTGCTACCCCTGCTAACACAGCTGGACCCAGCTCTTGCCAAAGAAGTGATATGGCCATCAGGATCTGAAAAGGGGCGGACCAGAGGAGATTGAGGTTTGCTGTCAAGTCCATGAGCTGCTGGGCATCCGCTGACATCAAGTTAATAACTTCCCCAGTTGAAAACCTCTTTCGAGAAACATTAGATACAAGTAGGGCCTGAAAAAAGAGAGGCAAAATATTTAAAGAGTTCTGTAGATCACAGGGCATCTTTATCGTCAAACAATGGTAACTTTTAATATCAATTTTCAATATATATTTAGGAACATCTACAAGATTCTTTATGTGTTAGGATTATGAAATACTGAAACTTTTAAAAATGTTTTTAGATGAAGAAAAATACAATTACTGATCAAAACACATAGTTTTAAACTTCACTGCATATTGGTAGAGAGTAACATTTGGATTCCCAAGCAAATATATTCACCAAAAACCCTCTACAAGTTATTGATTACAAAATTGCAAAAAGAAATCTATTCTAGGGGCACCTAGCTGGCTCAGTCAGGAGAGCATGTGATTCTTGATCTCCAGGTCATGAATTCAAGCCCCACATTGGGCACAGAACTCACACACACAAAAATATCTACTCTAGATTTCTAGCATTGAGGATCCCCTCTATTCGTTGGCACCCCTATAATGCTAAACCATCTAAATTTTATCAATACAAAGTACATAAATGATTCAATAAATATCTAATGAATACTGATGCTATGTACTATGCTTGAAACTAGAAAATTTAAAAATGACACTGTCCCAATTCTCAAGAAGTTATAATTTGGTTGTGGAGTCCACCCCCCCACCCACCCACATATACCTCCCACACAGGATGATTGTAAGCATAAAAATAGTTAAGAAGGGCCATGGGAATTTAGAGAGATAAAAATACTGGAAAGGCTTCTTGGAGCAGATGGAAATATATCTTTTCTTCCAAAGCCCAATTCTCACTTTCTGTGCATAATTATTTTAATATTTGTATATTGAATTCAATATTCTGAAGCTTAATTATTGGTAACTCTTACTAAGGTTGATCTCAGAAATTCATTTATTAAATTCTCCACCCATTTAAAATTCCCAGTGAAATGCATAAATAAATTGTCAAAGGAGTGGAGAATTGGTATGTGTATTGGAAGCCAGGCAAAAGTCCGTTCATATGCCAAGAATTTTAAGGAATTTCCACTACACTGATTTAAAGAGACAGGATAGATGGGGTGCCTGGGTGGCTCAGTCCGTTAAGCGGCTGCCTTCGGCTCAGGTCATGATCCTGGGGTCTTGGGATCGAGCCCCACATCTGGCTCCCTGCTCAGCGGACAGCCTGTTTCTCCCTCTCCATCTGCCTGCCACTCTGCCTACTTGTGCTCTCTCTCTCTTTCTGTCAAATAAATAAATAAAATCTTAAAAACAAAACAAAACAAATAAAGAGACAGGATAGAGAGGTGGAACTAGCAAGAGTAAATGAGAAACAGGAGGCACTCAAAGTCTGTTTTTTCAATAAATGGATAATACAAAGTCCCACACCCACCCCCCAATAAAAGGCTCATGTGGAAAATAAGTAGTCAGGGGCTTCAGTGGCCCTCTTCTAACATTCCGAAGCTTAAAGCAGGAGGGCTTCATGCAAAGGGGGAGGCCACGGGGCCCACCGGAGGGACTGCTCAGCACTAGGAGGTTCACAAGGTGCCAGGATCCCCCAAGCTCTATGGCTACTGCAGTGTTCAATCCTCATTTAAATTTCTATGCAGTAAATTGGAAACATTTCTGTTACTGACTAGTAAGGGGGGACAGTTGTGCTGATGATAAAACAGAATGACCACTACTGCCACAAGAGAGAAAAAAAGGAAAAAATACTAGTCACTATGACAATGAAGCTTTAGCCATGTCTCCTCCAAAGGTAGCTCTTTAATCTCCTCCTGATACGTTACTAACCACCTAATGCAGCCAAGTAAAACAATGGAAATCCAAGCACAGGAACTCTCATTTCATTAAGTCTCTAATATTTCTTCAGAGAGGTCCATTGATCTCTAATAGAATCCACCAGCAACTGATAATTATAAACAAATATATTTCCTCTCATACTTCTAGAAGGAAAAGATAAATAGTATTTAGTATTTATGAAAATACTAGCAGATTGAAGAGTTCAAAGTAGCTAAATTAGCCAAGGAATCAAATGAATGACCTCCTATTGGAAAAAACATATCACAAGAAACATGAAAAATATATGAATATCTCTTTGTAATCTTTATAGTGAAAGAACATGATATCCATTAAAAATGAGTAAGAATAGAAAAATTACTTCAAATTGAAAGCACAACTGTCAAATTTTTAAAAATGTAATGGAGGCACCAAAAATCCAAATGGATATTAGAACAAATGGAATTCTTAAACTATGAGTAGATATGTTCAAAAACTTTTCCCAGAAATTAGAGAAAACATATTTTTCAAAGAGATTTTATTTATTTGCCAGAGAGAGAGAGAGGGAGAGTACAAGCAGGGGGAGTGGCAGGAAGAGGGAGTGGGACTCGATCGCAGGACCCTGAGATCATGACCTGAGCTGAAGGCAGACGCTTAACCATCTGAGCCACCCAGGGGCCCCGAGAAAACATATTTTTAAAATGAAATGACTTTTTTTTTTTAAGATTTTATTTATTATTCAACAGAGAGAGAGAGACAGCGAGAGAGGCAACACAAGCAGGGGGAGTGGGAGAGGGAGAAGCAGGCTTCCCGCTGAGCGGGGAGCCCGATGCGGGACTCGATCCCAGGACCCTGGGATCATGACCTGAGCTGAAGGCAGACGCTTAAGGACTGAGCCACCCAGGCGCCCAAAATGAAATAACTTTTTAAAAAGAATTAAAGCATGGAGAAATTTCAGGAAATCACACAAACACACACACACACACACACACACACACAAGATATAAATATATATTCAGGTTGTCAATTTCTTCCTGTTGATCTATAAAGAACTTCTCAAATTCCAACACCCAAAAAACAAATAATCAAGTCAAAAAATGGGCAAAAGACATGAACAGACACTTCTCCAAAGAAGACATACAAATGGCTAACAGACACATGAAAAAATGTTCAACATTAGTCATCAGGGAAATTGAAATCAAAACCACATTGAGATACCACTTTACACGAGTTAAAATGGTTAAATTGACAAGGCAAGAAACAACAAATGTTGGAGAGGTTGTGGAGAAAGGGGAACCCTCTTACACTGTTGGTGGGAATGCAAGTTGGTATAGCCACTTTGGAAAACAGTGTGGAGGTGCCTCAAAAAATTAAAAATAGTGCTACCCTATGACCCAGCAATTGCATTACTGGGTATTTACCCCAAAGATACAGATGTAGTGAAAAGAAGGGCCATATACACCCCAATGTTCATAGCAGCAATGTCCACAATAGCCAAACTGTGGAAGGAGCCGAGATGCCCTTCAACAGATGAATGTATAAAGAAGACGTGGTCCATATATACAATGGAATATTACTCAGCCATCAGAAAGGATGAATACCCAACTTTTACACCAACATGGATGGGACTGGAGGAGATTATGCTAAGTGAAATAAGTCAAGCAGAGAAAGTCAATTATCATATGGTTTTACTTATTTGTGGAACATAAGGAAGAGCATGGAGGACATTAGGAGAAGGAAGGGAAAAATGAAGGGGGGGAAATCGGAGGAGGAGACGAACCATGAGAGACTATGGACTTCGAGAAACAAACTGAGGGTTTTAGAGGGAAGGGGGGTGGGGGGATGGATGAGTCCGGCGATGGGTATTAAGGAGGGCATGTATTGCATGGAGCACGGGGTGTTATACGCTAACAATGAATCATGGATCACTACATCAAAAACTAATGATGTACTGTATGGTGACTAACATAACATAAAAAAATTTCTAAAAAGACATAAATGTATACACATTTATGTATATATTACATAAACATATTATATTAATATAAATATTAATATATTTACATTTATATTTCTTTATAAATTCAGAATAATGAATAACACAACTTCTAGAGTGGAATGCCTGGGTTCCAGGGCCAGCTACTCTGTTTCATAACTCTTTGACTATGGGTAAGTTACTCACTGTTCTGAATTTAAGTTTCCTTATATTATATGTACACACACACACACACACACACACACATTATATCTACAGCTGATTGTATATCTATTTCTATGCACATAATAGTGCTTAAAACAGCAACAGAGTGCAACAGATATGTTAATAGGTGTTTATTATATATGTGTATTATAAATGTGTTTATTACATATGTGTATTATATATACAGATAAAACATAACACAACACACACACATACACATACACACAAAACACAACACACAACACAATTACTTTACAAGCAAAGAATGAGAAGAAATAATTAAAGAAAAAATTAGAAGACAATCTCTCTGAATGAAGGAAAGATTTCAAACCAAAAGCAGTTAGGAAGTAGCAGTCTAATTAGAAAACAGTATACCTCCTCTTACCGTGGTGAAATCTGTAAATTCTATAATGTTAAAATTATCCTTAAAAAGAAATACTTACAAGCACCCAAACACAGAAAAATCAAAACAAAACAGGTTATCCTAAAATGGTGGGGTAAGAGGTGGGGGTTGGGAGTAGCTTTACCTGTCATACCAACTTTCAGAAGACAATGTTGCAATGGTTATAAAGAATGTGTGGAAAAGGTACTTTGATATGTATTGAGTGAACCATATATATTATTGAGTGAACCATATATATTAATGAGTGAAGATGGTAAGCAAGGTGGAAAGCAAAATAGGGAAAAAAATGACAATAGTAGGAAAAGAGTTTAATATATATATGGAAGTTTCTGCTATGTATTTATTTAAATTTATGCTTATATGTAAGAATGTACTTAAAAACAAAATCAAACAGATTGTTTTTTTAAGATTTTATTTATTTATTTGAGAAAGAGAGAAAGAGCATAAGCAAGAGCAGGGGGAGGGGCAGAGGGAGAAGCAGATTCCGTGCTGAACAGGGAGCAAGATCATGACCTGAGCAAAGGCAGGTGCTTAACAGACTGAGCCACCCATGCGCTCCCCTCAAACAGATTAAATACAAAAAAAGAATCATAAAGAAATCATATAACAATGTATTTTGTCAATATGTTTGGTCATGATATATTATGAAGTAAATAATAGATTATAAAACTGTATTACAAATATATATGTATGCAGGTAAAATAAATGTTAGGGGAAAATATACCAATGCTTATCTTTGCAATCTAGAATTATGAATGGCTGCCATTTTGTCTTTCCTATTTTATGCATTATACATATTTTCTTCAATATACAAGAGAAAATTTTCTTTAAAAATTAATAGCTTTCAAAATATTAAGGAAAAGACTAAAGGGCACTATATAACTGGATCTTGTTCTGCATGGCATTTTTAACATCAGGAGCACTGAATTCTCTTTCAATATTTTTTTCTGCCAAATATACTTCTACATTTCTGTAAGGGACAAAATTCACAAGCCACGAAGGGGAATTTAGTTACCGCTTATTGCTAAATTATACAATCTAAACTGCCTCTTTGTTATATGAAACAATTTGGAAGAATACTTCAATATGACACCACAATTATACTGGATGATGCAACATGTTCTAGAATTGTCTAGTAAAGAGTATTTAAAGAGATAAAAGAGAGAAAGCCAGAGTGAGGTAAAAAGAAAAAAAAACCAACTGTAAAATCTAAAACCATATAAAAAGTTGGGAGTTTATAAATACTCTTCAATCAAAATGACAATTAACAAATTTTCATTTACAATTATATTTTAATCATAATCACTTTCACAGAACTCTGTTATTTTTAAATTTCATCCAATTTTGAGATTTCTTTTCTACAATATTTTCTTTACCCAGTCTACACACACACACACACACACACATACACACATAGAGCACAACTATGTGACTTATCACTTCCTGAAACTTCATTGATTTCATTTATTGAGTTATACTCTAACAAGACCAAGATGAACCAGATTAAGGCTCCAGCCTCAAAAACCTCTCTTACTGACTGGAAATATCTGAATTATCCCTGAACTCAATTCACTAATATCTCACTTTATCATCTGATGATGAAATCTGTTTGCAATTTCACATTCTCCTTCTTATATATTTGTTCCTTTCTAGACTCATTGCCATGGTCCTGGTTCATATCTTTATTTCCAGAACTATTGAAATAGTTCTAAGGTACTCCTTACTTCCAACCCTATCTATTTTCATTAGTTTCTCCTGATCTCAAATGAGTTCCAATATCCTCTAGAATTAAAGTCCGTTTTTACAATGTATCTTTCAAGTTTTTGAAAAAAGAGTTGCAATCCCTTCTATTTTACCATCCTACCCCACCCCACCATCCTACTCATAAAAATACTATCTCTAGCTAAATTAATCTGCTCATCATTTTCTGAGCAAGCCATGTATTCATCTGTGTACTCCCACCCAGAATACATTTCCACAGTAGAGTCTTTGCCTCGTGCAATTCATCCTTCTGACTTAAATCATGCAATATTATGCAATATTAACCATTACGTTTTTCCTGACCATCCTAGCTATAAGGCATAGAAATCACATAATTTAGAGCTGGAAGGGTCCTAAAAATTCCTCACCTGGTGATTCTAAGCCAGCAGTTACTACACTTCTCAAGAGATATGGTGGACTTAAAGGTGGACCCTCATAACATCTATAAGAACTCATTCTTCTTCAGTTCTTCTGTATGCAAAAAAAGTATGCCAGGATTCTCTTTCTGACTCTAAGTGCAGGATTTGGATTCTGCTTCTCCTCTTCCTGACTACACTTACATATTTTTATTTTTTTAAATTTACTATATTTTATTAATTTTCTTGCATTTTATAATTATCCCAATTAAGGTTAAGAACAAATCTTTAAACTACAAATATAGACAGTTTAGACACTGCACTACTGTCCAACAATGGTAGCAACTAGCTATGTGTTGTTATTAAATTTCATTAAAATTAAAAATTCACTTCCTTAGTCTTAAGAGCCACAGGTCAAGGGCTCAATAGTCATATGTGACCAGTGGCTGCCAAACTGGATAATGTGGATATATTACTTTTATTTTTTTTTATTTTTTTTAAAGATTTTATTTATTTATTTGAGAGACATTGACAGAGAGAGCTATAGAGATAATGACAGAGAGCACAAGCAGGGAGGAGAGGGAGAAGCAGGCTTCCCACTGAGCAGTGAGCCCAATGCGGGGCTCGATCCCAGGACCCCGGGATCATGACCTGAGCCGAAGGCAGACGCTTAACGACTGAGCCACCCAGGTGCCCCTGAATATATTACTTTTGTTTGTTAAAAAAATGTTTTAGGGGCGCCTGGGTGGCTCAGATGGTTAAGCGTCTGCCTTCGGCTCAGGTCATGATCCCAGGGTCCTGGGATCGAGCCCTGCATCAGGTTCCCTGCTCGGCAGGAAGCCTATTTCTCCCTCTCCCTCTCCCATTCTCCCTGCTTGTGTTCCCTCTCTTGCTGTGTCTCTCTCTGTCAAATAAATAAAATCTTTAAAAAAAAATGTTTTAGAAGTCAGGAAGTTTTTCTTGTATTTTGCTTTATTTTACTTTATTTCATTTTTTTTTTTCCAGATACCTCCTTCAACTTTGGTCTCTAACTCAAACCTGTTCTCTTTGTCAGCACCCCATGCTCCAAATCTCTTGTTTTTCCTACCTCTCCCCTTTTTTAAAAATTGTGATATATTTAATTGACATATATAGTTTCAGGTGTGTAACAAAATTATTCAGTATTTGTATACATTGCAAAATGATATACAATGCAAAATGACATTGTCAAATGATCACCACAAGACTAGTTAACATCCATCACTACACATAGTTTAAAAAGTTTTATTTCTTGTGATTAGAACTTTTAAGATCTACTCTTTTAGCAGCTGTCAAAAATACAATATGGTATTTTTTTTTAAGGATTTTATTTATTTGAGAGAGAGAGGAAGCACAAGCATGGGGAGAGGCAGAGGGAGAGAGAAAGGGAGAAGCAGACTCCCTGCTGAGCAGGGAGCCCGATGCGGGGCTCGATCCCAGGACCCTGGATCATGACCTGAGCTGAAGGCAGACATTTAACCAACTGAGCCACCCAAGTGCCCATCACAATACAGTATTTTTTTTTTTAAGATGTTATTTATTTGACAGAGAGAGACACAGCGAGAGAGGGAACACAAGCATGGGGAGTGGGAGAGGGAGAAACAGGCTTCCCGCTGAGCAGGGAGCCCGATGTGTGGCTCGATCCCAGGACTCTGGGATCATGACCTGAGCTGAAAGCAGACGCTTAACGACTGAGCCACCCAGGCACCCCACGATACAGTATTATTAACTATAATTGCCATGCGGCACAATACATCCTCATGACATCTATTTTTTTAACTAGAAGTTTTGTACCTTCTGATCATCTTTACCCATTTTCAAAATCACAAAGATTCTACTGTTTGGTGGAAGAATGCCCCCAGACTTCCCATATTAAACCCAGGACTAACTGATACTGCTTTTGAAGCATATCCCATTTCTTAGTCCTCAAGAATTGTCATGGGGCCTGCACCTGTGAGCTAACAGGTAACAAAATCTGAGCTTTGAGACTCATGAACTCTTAAAGTGATCAAGTGGAATGGGGCCCATGTTTTTCCCACAAACCTTAAAAATGGTATTTCTATTCCAAACTAGCAGCAGTCATGTGGATGGATAGAGAACAAGAAAAGTCCTAACATCTCCCTTCCTCACCAAGAAAAGGATCTGAGACCACGTTTACCCCACTCTAACAACAAGTCCCTGATGTAGTAGAGCCAATGTCAGATTAATATGGGTCATCTGGTGCCACTCTGAAAGCCATTTTGGATATTGAAGTTCTCTAAATATGATAAAAATCAGAATTCTACAACCCGTAAAGAGAATGGAAATCCAACTACCCTAATTAGTCCCATAGAGATAGACTCTCTGGAAAACAGGTGTAGGATATGAGACTAAGAAAAAAGGCCAGCCTTACATCAGTGCCACCTGCACATGCTACTTCAGTGCATCAATACAGGTTATAACAACACAGGCTATGTCTTCTACTGCTTGTTTGATGGACTTGGCATTAAACGGTAATCCATAGAGCCAGCTCTACTGAGCTGGCTTGATTGCTGTACTCCTTTGATCCAGAGTGCTCTTTGTTCTTTTTTTTTTTTTAAAGATTTTATTTATTTATTCATGAGAGACACACAGAGAGAGAGAGATAGAGAGGCAGAGGGAGAAGCAGGCTCCCAAGGAGCAGGGAGCCCGATGCGGGACTCGATCCCAGGACCCTGGGATCATGACCTGAGCCGAAGGCAGACGATTAACCATCTGAGCCACCCAGGCGCCCTGGAGTGCTCTTTGTTCTTAAACAATCTCTCTAAGGAATCTATGGTTTCATCCCTATAGTCAGTGTTACCTCTTCCATTATTATCTCTGGGGTCTCCCTGCCCTTGTAACAGACTCACCCACAACCCTTGATTTTCTTTTTTTATTTGACAGCTTGTTCTAATTTCTACTGCAGTCCACTCTTTTATATTTGTAAATCCATCCAAATCCTATTCCCAAGTTCCAATGCTTTAATAACTGAATGAAATCCTATTCCATATGGACTGTATATCAAAAACAAGTGTTAACATTTAAACTGATTCCTAGACTCATTGATATCGTTCATCCAAACCAGGATTTCTGAGAATTTACAGCCTCTAGAATCACGACCATAGCGGTATGTCCCTGCATTTGGGCTAAGGCCATTCCATACCCCCATTTTGGCCCAATATGGCCAAATGGCCTATACGCTTCATGCACAGCTCAGCCCAAATTATAATACTTCCTTCCACTAATACAAATTCTACATCTTTCCCACAAACCATCTCAAGTCTTTCTTTCTATGTGAAACCTTCTTTAACTGCACACAATCATTGTAGATTTCCTGCTCATCTGACCTCTTATAAAACCTGCATTTAGTTCCACACATTTATTATGTATGCTAATAATTCCCCCCCAATTTCTTGAAGGCAGTGGCTCATTTATTCATTTACTCAGTCATCCAACTTTTATAAAAAGGTATAAAAGTCACTCTCCCAGATGATAAAGGCACAATAGGTAAATAGGCTTCTATTCCAAATCTTATAGGGCCCACAATTTACAGAAGAGTACAGAGTAAGAATGCAAAATACACTTGATTGACTAACTCAGGTGATAACTACGGGAAGGAAGATATTCTTCAATTGTTTTTAATTATGATGTAAATAAAAGGCTCTGGATGGTAAAGAAGTGGTATTTAAAATTCCATTTTCAAGAAAGAACAAATTGAACTTCAGTGTTATCACAGGTATAAGAATCAGCCAGGTTGTTCCGAAGGGTGGGTGGGTGCAGAGGCAGGGCTTAGAATAAAAGAGAAGTAGATGATTACATAGAGAAAGATGGCTTTGTCGCATGAGAAAGCGAAGTGGAGTCAGCAGAGGAAGAAGAAAAAAGTAGCATGCAGCATGAAAATAATCATGAAAAGAAGAAACTTTATTGATACATAAACATAGACAACCATGAAAACATTCATTGCCATTCACTTTGGGAGGAGGAGTTCAGTGACACAGTGGACAGAAACCATCATCTAGTTTCATGGATTAGGGCTCACTGGAAGTTGCAGGGGCTGTAAGGACTATAGAGAGAACTATAGAGAAATTAATACAACCAACATTGATGAGTCAGTTATTTTAAGGCAAAACAAGTGTACACTCAAAGGGCACCCTAGGAACATTTTAACGTACTCTCCTATTTTAAAGTATGCAAGGAAAGAATCCATTTACAAATTGAGAATTCCTTAACTTTTTACCTTTTTGTAGATGAGTCCAATTACGGCCGTCTTAATTTTTGCTGAAGTGAGCATGTTAAAACGTTGGTATTGCTGAAGGATCAAGGTTTGCAAAAAGACTACAACAAAAAGTGCCAAAGCATAACCGTAGCCACTCCATCCAAAATCTGGGCGATGTTCACAGAAAATGATCATTTGCCTAAACGTCATATAGAAATTGAGAAAGGGTAAGAAATGTTAAACATCTAAAGTAGTTAAATACTTATGAAAGTTAAATGTCAAAATGTTACACATACTCACATGTTTGCCTGCTCTTTTTCTCTTCTTGCCAATTTGGCTTCTTCCCCCCGCCCCTTTATTTTTTATGTATTTATTTTTTTAAAGATTTTATTTATTTATTTGACAGAGAGAGACACAGTGAGAGAAGGAACACAAGCAGGGGGAGTGAGAGAGGGAGAAGCAGGCTTCCCGTGGAGCAGGGAGCCCAATGATGCGGGGCTCGATCCCAGGACCCTGGGAACATGACCCAAGCCGAAGGCAGACGCTTAACGACTGAGCCACCCAGGCGCCCCCCCCTTTATTTTTAATTCAAGTGTTATATAAAGTACAAGGAATCAACAGTTACTTTCAGAGGCTTCTGAGTACAAGGTTAATTTCTAGTTTTCATATGGTAATCTCACCAACTGTTCTGGTCTAACTTCATCATACAAGTTGAGACACAAAGACCTTTAAAGCTTCTTTTTTATCATAATCATACATTTTGTTAAATATAGGGAAACATGACAGAACGTTAAGTAGTGAATCTCTCAGAATGGCACACAGTTTTTTCAAAGGCCTGAATTATATCTCACTTCTTATTACTTATATCCATATCCAGTTTCTCTCTACTCTATCTTCCCTTATTTTCTCTTAAGTTTGGCGATAGCATGGTCATGATGATCATGGTCAATGCTGGGGTACAGCTAGACAATGGGGATAGTTCTAATCATAGCTCCCTTGGTTGCTTATTGCCCTTCAACTGTAAACACTGGTTAAAATGCCTTATGTCATTGTTAATACTATATACATGCTCTCAACTTTTTTTAAACCGCATCTGTGTGACTAATAATAATACTAATGTAAAAAGTCTACATATACTCTACATCATGCTGAAAACAACTTGGATATATTCTCTCAGATACTACAGATTAATATGTCATTTATTTTGCAGGCTCAATTCTTGGTTGGTTGAAGTAGTTCCTGTTATTTATTTTATAGGTAAAAAGTATAATATTAGATGTTTTAGAAATGTACATTTTTTTTACTCTGAGTTCTGGAAATGCAGAAATGTGCTTGTTATTGTAAACAGCAATTTTGAGTTAACTTAAGATTATAACCAGAAGGAAGCCACATGTAATTAGGTAAGACCATATCTATTTAAGAACATTGACTTTAAAAACTCATTCTTTATGTGAGTTTACATTTTTAAAGTTTACATTGTTAAAAAATAAAAAATTAATGTCTAAGCCTTGATCTATTTTATTTGCAGCTTGGACAACTTATGGGTAAAAAAATTAAAAGCAATTGTGTTTCCCAAATTGCTTTATAAACCAAGTACTTCAAGAGATTAACTTTATTGGAATTGTACTTTGGAGTCAAATATATACCAGTGTTTCTAAAATTACTATTAAAACCTCTAGTCACTGAATATTACTGAGAGCATTGTGTATTCTCAATGACAGTATTGAATTATACCACAGCCCACCTACATGAAATAACAGGAAATTCTGTATCTCTTAGTGGATCTCTATCAGATGCTTTCCATTGGGACACCAAATTATTTTTACAAGAGCAACTTACTAAATGTCTTCTTGGTCTATGAATTAAATTTCCTGAAAGAGGTGCACTATTCTTATTGTGGATATATACCAATTGGACTTTTTTCCTTTCTCATAAAATCAAACAACTAAATGACTATCAACAGGTACCTTAGTGGTTCTACACATATAAATCAGGAAATATTAAAAATAATCTGTGATCAAGAAATGGTGAAGACCATAAAACCAAAATCATCATATTGGTTATGAATACTCATTGGTTTGACGAATATAATAATAAAATTCATAGAAAATGGGAAAGAGTAAGCATAACAATCAACAAGAAACATTTCTTCTAATAGTATGTTAATGAAAGTATTATTTTTATATGTTTGATTACTACACATGAGTCATGATAACACAACAATGTATTCTCATCCTTAAAAATAGTAGTCTCTAGTAATTTCCCTTATCAAAAGGAAAAATATACATCTCAAAATTAGCTTATAAAGTTAGCTCCCCCAGGCTCAGTTTATGATCATATAAACTCATAAAATTCTTTATGTTTCAAGTTTTTATTTAAATTCTAATGTTAAACCCATAAAATTATTTCTGATCATTTAATCCTCAATGTGGAAATATTAAGGCTATTCAGCTACTCTAGAATGAGAATCTCTTGAAAAAGTGTGACTTTGGATAAGCCCATTTATTCAGTATTCCATTCAGGAAATGTATTTGAGTTCTACGTGCCAGGCTCTGTGCTAGGCAGTAAGGACACAGACACTGAGTAACATAGAATCCGTTACCATGAGGAGCTCATAGTTTAGGCAGGAAGAAAGATACATCAACCAACTGATTTCAATGCAATATTGACATTACTATTTTGCAGGTATGGTCAGGCTAGTGTGTTACAAAAGTGTGTCACAAAATTAGGGAGACCATTCCTTACCCCATAGACAAGGACTTAGTAATTATTTAGCACCCTGTAGACTGCAAATATTTGGAGACACTGAATTACCACGACCTGTAGCTATTTTAGAAAAAAGTGGCCACAGTGAGATTCTAGAATGCGTTTTTTGAGCAGTAGACATTGAAAACTAGGAATCAGAGCATGACTAAAAATGGCTGGGAATCTCTTGCTACTCCTTCCACTCAGAAGTCAAACTTAACCATTCGAAGTCTCCTCCCCTTGGATCTGGGCTGATTTAGGGGCTTGCTTGACCAAAATAATGTGGCAGAAGTGACATTCTGGGGCTTCCAAGCCTAGATCATAAAATGATTTGTCTGAACCTCTTGGCATGTTCACTCTGAAAAAAATCCAGCTGCTACGTAAGCAGTTCAACTGCTCTGAGAC
This sequence comes from Eumetopias jubatus, assembly GCF_037043125.1. Lineage (NCBI taxonomy): Eukaryota > Metazoa > Chordata > Mammalia > Carnivora > Otariidae > Eumetopias > Eumetopias jubatus. Next base: position 29,185,181 of record NW_028274807.1, read on the forward strand.
TTCTGTGCTCAAGCTAACCATGTCGAGAGGCTTGGGGAGAGAGAGAGACAGACAGACAGACAGATAGACAGAGATGGATATCTGGCTATCTTAGCCCAGGCATGAATATGTAAGCTAAGAAGCCATCTTGGACATTTCAGCACCAGCACACATAAAAAAGAACCAAGGTAACCCAGCTGACAGCCAAAACCAAGGCCCCAAACATTCGTCTCTACTTGAACTTCTAGAGCTATCACCTGCCGAGCTAATCAGCTAGGGCCCTCATCATGGTGGATCAAAGAAAACCCATCCCTCTCTGAAGTTCTGATCCATAAAATCATGCCTTGTTTCTGTAGCTTAGTGGTTATCATGTTTGCCTCATAGATTTTGGTGTGAACATAATAAAATGATCATTGTTTTATGCCACTAAACTTTGACAATCCTAATACTACAGTAACAGATCATGGTGATCTGTTGGGCAGAAAAGGAAGATGCTGGTCAATACATTTCTAAGAGCTAGATTTCTGGCCACAGATGAGAGAACTCTATGGCAACTCCTTAAAAATAGCTGTGAGATACAAAGGCGAGAGGCAGAGGCAGGGGAAGAAGAGCTATGTTACCTTGTCTGTGGGGGGTTTTAATCCAGGAGACATTTGGCTCATATTTCCATAACACAGACATAGACAAGGGAGCCAAACAGACCTTGGCGTGAAAAATGACAGGTGCATATTTTCTGACAAAAAAGGGACACCTTCTTGCCTTAGATTCCCTGACACCATGGTCTCTTGGTTCTCCTTTCTCTGCACTAAGCACTCCTTCTCATTGTCCTTTGGTGGATTTCCCTGTCTTCACTAACTCCACAAATTGGAATAGCTGGATTGTTTGTCTATAGATGTCTTTACTTCTCCTTATCCATGCTAAGGTGGTCTCATCCAGAAATAATTTGGAACATTTTGTCATACCCAGTATAATTTGGAACAGTTCCCCAGTTTATTACTCCAGCCAATATTTTTGTTAACTCCATGCTTATGTAGATAATTACTCACTCAATCTTTTTGGATTGGCTAGATAGCTGTCAGGGATCCCCAAGGCCACTCCCTAGTTAAATGATTCATTAGAAGGACTTGTAACAGTCAGCATCTAGTCATACTAATGACTATGACTTACTATGTTGAAAGGTTACAAAAAAAAAATCAACAAAGAGGAAAGATACATGGGTCCAGGAGAAAACAGATACAGGCTTCCAAAAGACCTCTTTCAGTAGGGTCACCCAAAACACACAAAAAACCCTTGCATATAGATATTAAAGAAATATCAAGGAAATTCTTCAAACATTATGTCTCTCTCTATGTATATGTGTGTGTATATATATATGTACACATTTATATTTATTTATATTTATATATCACTACCCTGGCTGATAAAAGTTCAACTCCCAAAAGGCCACAGCTAAGAAAAATAGTAAGGGTATGTACCATTTCATTTTCTAAATATATATTCAAGACAGACTTCCTAGCTTTTAATCATAACTCTGGAATTTTCTAGCTGTGTGAACTTAGGCAAATTACTTGAACCTCTTTTTCTGCATCGTGATAATGAGTGTAATATTTCCTGTCTCATAGGATTGTTGTAAAGATTAAATAAGATAATTAATATAAAGATTTTAGAACAGTGTTTAGTACATGGCTGACTTCAGTAAATATTGACTATATTACCATCATTCACATTTGTATTATAGCAAAGCTAACAGAATGTCCATATCCTACATAAAATTTGCAATAAGGACCTTCCCTACTCTTTTTTAGTACAACTTTGAGAGTGGAACACTTGCTTATCATTTACCTATGGGGAGATTAAAAAAAAAAAAACAAAAAACAAGACTACAACTTACTTCATTATGAGTGGGCTACTGAAGGACAAAATATCAGCAAACACTTTGAATAAAGCAACTTGAATCAGGACAAACTTAAAGGTGTTCCACAATGCATAGACCAGAGATGGTTTCCTGGCATGTGCCTCTTTATGAAAGGGTGCCTACATAATGAAAGAAAATAAGAAACAATGAGAAAATTGGATAGAGCTAATAGAAGTAAAAAATGAAATATATATATAAACCAGCCATAAAATTAATAATGTACTCCAAAGATAACAAGGTAAGAAGGGATAAATTCAGTTAAACTTGAAAATATGACCTATATCATTGGAACTGTATGTCTCCAGACCACCAGGTATTATTTACACGTGGTATAAATGGGCAAGAGAAACAGCTGTATTTTATTACTTTTGTGAATGCTGAAACTGTTTCATTAATATAATTAATTAATTAATTAATTAATATAAATACAGTTTTATCTTCAAATTGTATTTTCTTTTTGGGAATTCTAAAGAGGATATATATGTGTGTATATATGATACTAGATAGATAAGGAGTAACCATCCCTGCCCCATAAGCTTTGGTCTTGATCACCATGTTATTAATTGGACCAACAGATATGAGGCCATGAGATACAGAAACCATCTTTGCCATGATAGTTGAGCAAAAGATACTGGTAAAAAGCCAAAGATAACATATCAACACATTGTTCCTAATATTAAAGGGAAGGTTTGCCGAATAATTTGATGACAGAAATTCGTTGCAATAACAACCAACTGTACTTATGAAAATGGCTTGTCATTGCACATATTTTAAGGACTTTCTAAATTCATAATAATACTATCTCATGTTTGGAAGAACCTCTTTCTAGTTTTAGGTAGTAATTAGGTACTTAGGTTTTAAGAATTAATTACCTTTACTTCTTGCCTCTCTTGATTCCTTAAAACTTCCTTCCTCCATTGTTTTTCAAAGATGGGACACACAATATAGGAAGAATCACTTTCATTTAGTTCAAAAAGATCCTCTCTTTCCAAAGGTCTCTTATAGCCTAAAACAATTATTCTAAAAATGAAAGAGTAAGGTAAACAATTCAGCAAAACCAATAATCAAGTTAAAAATAACTTTGCATGCATTTATCTTATTCTTGGTTTATAAATTATTTTTTAAATCAGGCTGCAATGACTAGATTGTATTGTGAAAAATCATACAACATATCCTGCAGTTCAATAATGTGCAATAATCATTTGTAGCTTTTAGAAGAATTACTTGGATATCCAATTATTCAGTGAAACACCAACTTCCTTTACTCATCTCATATTGGAGGCACCTACTACTTTACCTCCCTTACTGAAATTTACATAGCTAACTTTCACAGTCAGGTGTTCACTTCAAAACCTCAACTCCTGGGGGACCTGGGTGGCTCAGATGGTTAAGCGTCTGCCTTCGGCTCAGGTCATGATCCTGGGGTCCTGGGATTGAGCCCCCTGTCGGGCTCCCTGCTCAGCGGGGAGCCTGCTTCTCCCTCTCCCGCTCCCCTTGCTTGTGTTCCCTCTCTCGCTGTGTCTCTCTCTGTCAAATAAATAAATAAAATCTTAAAAAAAACAAAAACCACAACTCCTCTGTCTTGTATCAGAGGAGAAAGGGATCCAACCTCTGCATTTGCAACTTCTCCTATTCCACTGGGACATTATATACCCTTTGCCCCTTGACTTGACAAATTGTCCAACTAGATGTAGAGTACCTGTCTCTGCAACATAAACTTTAGCCTTGGCCATATGACCTACTTTGGCCAACAGAATATGAGCCAGTGTGACAGTGCTGTTTCTTAAAATGCCTTAAGGAGTATGGCAAGTTACTGCACGTCTCAGTACTTCCACTCAGTGAGTTTACCCCAAAGGACACTGTGAATAATTATGCAAGAACAATGGGTCTACATCAGGACTGTCCCTGGCAAACTATGATTCATGGTCTAGTTACACCACAAATGTTGTGGCAGACAATAAATTATACTTACAGCCATTCTTCTGCCCCATCATCTTCTTACACCAGGAATGTGGTACTTATTCAGGTGAAAATCTCTCAAACTCAGGGTAAGTCCTTATCCCAGCCAGAAAATCTCTCAAACTCAGGGTAAGTCCTTATCCCAATCATAACTTATGATTGGTCTAAAGTAGTCCTGGTAATCTCAGTATCTTTTGCTTAGCATTAATAATTTAACTCAGTTATGGTTAGGGATACCTAAACAAAAGTCTGCTGAGGAGAACTTTCTTTTTCAAAAGGAGGTACAAAACTTCAAGAGGAGAAAATGTTTTGCCTCCTTCTTCCTTTCCCTTCCCCCTTTCTGCCTGCACTGGTATAATGCTCTGACACAGAGAAGCCAACTTTGCCACCATCGGCGAAACACCAAATAATAAGGAAGGGAAGTGGAAAGCAGAAAAACTCTGGGCCCCTTATAACATAGTTTACCCGCTTATTCCTCGCCTTCTGCTCAATAACCAGAAAATAAATACCTATTTGTTTCAGCTGTTATTATTTGGCTACTCTGTTGCTTGATATGTTCCTTTTTTTTTTTTCTTTTCAAATTTTTATTAAATTCTAGTTAGTTAACGTATAGTGTAATATCTGTTTTTGGAGTAGAATTTAGTGATTGGTTATACTTACGTATAACACCTGGTGCTTATCATAACAAGTGACCTCTTTAATACCCATCACCCATTTAGCCCACCCCCCACCCACCTCCCTCCATCAACCCTCAGTTTGTTCTCTGTCAAGAGTTTCTTATGGTTTGCTTCTCTCTCTCTCTTTTTTCCTTCCTATATGTTTATCTGTTTTGTTTCTTAAATTCTACACATGGGTCAAATCATATGGTATGGTATTTGTTTTTCTCTGACTGACTTATTTCACTTAGTGAGGATGTGGAGAAAGGAAAACCCTCTTACGCTGCTGGTGGGAATGCAAGCTGGTGCAGCCACTCTGAAAAACAGTATGGAGGTTCCTCAAAAAGTTGAAAACAGAACTACCCTAGGACCCAGCAATTGCATTACTAGGTATTTACCCAAAGGATCTGAAAGCCAGCCAAGTTCCTAAGTGATGTAGTTCAGACATGCTCAGTTTATGAGCTTGGTGACACGACTTGTTCAGGAAGAAATTAAACCCACGTTTAAACCCAGGCCTTCTGACTTAATAGTTTCTGTTCTTTCCATTATAAAATACATTATTAGTCCAAGAGACCGTAACAAAGTATTACACTACTCCACAACGGGACTGGTTTCATTGTCATTATTACTGAACAATCTCTATTGATTGACCCTGAGATGGATTTAAACCCTATGGTAACCAGAGTCTGCACTGGATTCAATTTCACTTTTATTATACTACATAATATCATATTACAATTCACATTTAACAAAAAGGTTTAAATGTAGTAAGAAAGGATCTTCAGTAATCATGTTTCTGTTGGCTCAAATACCCTGGACATTTTCCTGCAGTGCACTTTCAAAAACATATTAAGCAATAAACTACTTTTATGTCATATTAAGTCTTTCTATTCCATTCCACAAAATAAATATTCATTTTCAAAATAAGATTGCATTGGTTTTCACAAAAGCATTTTTAATAACATTTACTGCCTCAGCATTTTGAGTTAGAACTGTGCAAAACTCAGCGGTTTTGGTTCACGGGGATAAGTGACCCCTGGCTTTCATGCTGAGTCTCCAAATAATGCAGCATCTAAAAGTGACACTTCAGATGAATTGATTGTGATGCCCGTGGTTCAGCTGTTTAACTAATGTGACTTCCCTTTTCCCAGGTGTGTGCTCCCTCCTCCTCTTTTTGCTCTCTTTTGGTTAATTTAAATACTCTCATCACCCTGGCTGGTCTTTCTATCACACATCAGCATCCAGGAAAAGAGGAAGGAGTGCTTCTCTCTCTTTTTTTTTAAATTTTTTATTGTTATGTTTGGGAAGAACTGAGACCAAGAAGTGACTGTCCCAGTAAGGGGAATGTAGCATGCACCAGATCCCATAAACCTGTGCACTTGATTCCTAAGCATGCATCTTGTATGCTTTAGACTGATATTTCTTTTCAAAGGTCATTCAGTTAAATTAAATTCAGCTTTCTAAAGCAGATAGAGCAGTATTAATTTTCCATTATTATAGGTGGTTAAACACCAAGAACTCCAGAGACTGGTCAGTTCTTTAAATGTGACATAAACCAAGGCTAACTTAACCAAAGGCAGACAATGCCGTTCAGTGTCATGTTCCACTCTGCTTTCAATTTTGTGATCTTAGAGAGAATTTTTGAGTATATTTGATATTGACATTAACGAATATGAGTAAACATCTCATCCAACTGATCTTAAGAGCAGCAAACCAGTAGCAGTTCGCTAGGAAGATGAGATGAAATATAAATTTTGTAGATGAGTAATATTGGAAAACTTGGAAAATATAGATATATAGTTGCATCATCAATTTCATTACTGTTAATCACTTTTTAAAACATTTCTGGAAAGGGGTGACTGTGTTATGGGAAAAGGCAAAAGGTCAGTCTATCCAAAACTTACAAGATATGACATAGGTAATATATAAGTTTTATTAATATGTAAGGAAAGGGAGGACAGACTGAATAGTGTATCCCTGGTTAAAATAGTGATTCAACTGTGACCTATAAAAACCTTAACTAGGGGCGCCTGGGTGGCTCAGTCATTAAGCATCTGCCTTCGGCTCAGGTCATGATCCCAGGGTCCTGGGATTGAGCCCCGCGTTGGCGGGGAGCCTGCTTCTCCCTCTCCCACTCCCCCTGCTTCTGTTCCCTCTCTCACTGTGTCTCTCTCTGTCAAAGAAATAAATAAAATCTTAAAAAAAAAAGTTTAACTAGATTTCTCCATGTATGTCAAGGGGATTATTCTATGACAATGATTAATATACACTGATGACAGATTATATTTGCTAATAAAGGATTCATAATTATTTGATCATCAAAACTATCTAGACATTTCCTGCCTTAGGAATTAAGGCTCCTAAGCATATAATTCCCTAATTATTTATATCATCTGAGCACATTTTAATTGAATTATTCATATAATTATGGGAGCTTGAATTTGGCCTAGGAAATAATTTGACTTTATTCTGTAACTCAAAGAAAAGATCTGAGAACACAATTAACCACTGTCTTCAAAGAGACATTCTCTTAAACAATAGCTATATTTTAGCTGCAATTGTTTAATTACCAGATAAGAAATCAAATTAGATTCATGCCAATGACAGTTCCAGATAGCAGCATGCTATACAAATATTTCCTATCTAGTTCTGGGATGTTAAATCCAAACAGGAAATAAATGTGATGTTCAACAGTTACAGCTTATTGCTTCGTTCAAGACACTGAGTAGTTGTATTTTAAAATTTGCTAAGCCTTATCTTGCTTATAATATTTAATTTCAGCTCATATTTTAGGCCTCCTAAAATGGTGTTTGTAATATTTAAAATAAATGCATATAGTCGTTATAGTTTGATAAAGTTTCGAAAGTACATTTCCTTAAAATTAATTTTATTTGCATTATTTAAATTCTATGATATCCCGTGACTTTAGTCTGAAATTTTTAAAGCCAGAATAGACATCACTCTTCCTCTCAACACATGAATGAACTATAACTCAGGTTTGGAAAATATATTTATACATATACAAATTTGAAATATCAAAATCATTAAATGTAAATAGCCCACATTTACATAATTCCTATTTAACCACTCTTTTTTCTAGTGTGTAACTTAATGTAGCATATTGATGTAAAATTTTTGCCATCCTCTTTAAGTGATTCCTAGATTTGTGTTAACTTGGAATTCTTATAATTTAATGCAATTTATTTGCTTCTGCCCAATTATTTGCTCACCAAGTATATCAGTTTTCTACTTAAACTGCTTTCATAAAAATCACCAATCACCTTTACATTGCCAAATTCAATGAAGAATACTCAGTTCATTTTTTAATCTACCCCTTTTCAGTATTTGGCACTTATTGATCACCTTATTTCATCACCTTATTTTCCTCCTTTTTTGACAGTTTCCTTAGCTTTCAAACACACTCTTTCCTTGGTTTGTCTCTTACATTCGGAATGCCTTTCCTTAGCTTCCTCGGTAGATTACGCCTCCTTTCACCATTTAATACTGAGGATTCTCAACGTTCTGTTTGCTCATCCTGTTCAATAGCCTCTCCCCTCTGGATGACCTCATTCATACTCATGGCTTCAACGACTGACATGCAGTCAATGACTCCCAAATCCATATCCATAGATCAAAAGCCTATATATCCAAACACCTATTAGATATTTTTTATGGGGATGAGTCAGACATCTCAAATTGAAGCTTCTCCAAACTGAACATACAGTTTTTCCACCACACCTGAATTGGCGGTTATCTGAGCCAGAAACTGATTAAAATTTTTCCCAGTTCTTCAATTTCCTTATCTAGTGGTTCATTAGCTTTTGAATCTGTTCCTTCCTCTTCATCCTCTTTACCATAGTTCAGACCATGAGCATAAATTTACAGCATAATTGAAGAACCTCCTAACCACTCCCTTTGTCTCCATTCTCACCTGGTACATACCATATCCACACATCTGCAAAGGGGATTTTCTGAAGTTCAAACAAGAATTACATGACACTCTGCTCGATCTCTTGCCACATCAACAGGCTGCAGTGTGGGAGGTGTCAGTCCACGCTTGCCTCTCTGGTTTGCATACAGTATTTGCTCAACTTGGAATGACACTTGGTTCACTCTTACATTGTTACATGTTGGGTTCAAGCATTAATTACTTGTAAACATTCCCTAACTGTGCAAATGTGGTTAGATGGCATTCCTGAAAACTGTGTTTCTCTATCATGCTTATATTGCCTTTTGCCTTTTTTGGGTAATTGACAGCATACTTTTGAATCTTTCTAAATCTATGAATTCCTAGAAGATAGGAACTAGGGCATTTATCTCTACATTCTTTTTTTTTTTTTTTTTTTTAGGATTTTATTTATTTCTTTGACAGAGAGAGACACAGCAAGAGAGGGAACACAAGCAGGGGGAGTGGGAGAGGGAGAAGCAGGCTTCCCACCAAGCAGGGAGCCTGATGCATGGCTCAATCCCAGGACCCTGGGATCATGACCTGAGCCGAAGGCAGATGCTTAATGACTGAGCCACCCAGGCACCCCTATCTCTGCATTCTTAAAGGTTAACATAATGCAGGGCATCCAGCATACAATCAACCTTTCTTTTTTTTTTAAGCATTCATCTACTCTTGAGAGCATATTTGTAGATCATATTGGGCAATTTTGTTTCTACTAACTATAAAACAAGGGGCATAAAGATAATAGTTTTAAGTATCATAATCTTTCTGTTATGGGGGAAAGAAATACATTTCTAAAGAAAGCTTCTGAATTTATAAAATTGGAAAAATCAATTCTTCTCTTTTAATATGATTTAATTCTGAGTTAAAGCCCTCATCACACATTATAGATGAATTATTCTGTGAGATAAACCACATTATATGTCTTATAAAAATGACTATGTGTTTTAATAGTAGTATACACACACACAGACACACACACACACACACACACACATATTTGTGGGAGCATTCCTAGTAAAGAGTAGACTAATCAAAGTGAAAAGAAAAGCATGAAACAGGGACTCAAGGAAACTGACTTCCAACACCAACTTGGTGTGCTCCTTCCTGGGTATCAATGGACAAGTTAATTCCTTTCCCTAAGCTTCAATTTTCAATTTTCTTATATGTAAATCCTATCTCATAAGACTTGGGGGAGAATTAAGTGAAATTATATGCACATATATACTGGATGTTAAAAACAATTCAAATTTCTGGGGCTCCTGGGTGGCTCAGTCGGTTAAGCGTCTGCGTTCAGCTCAGGTCAATCCCAGGGTCGTGGGATTGAGTCCCATGTCGGGCTCCTTGCTCAGCGGGGAGCCTGCTTCTCCCTCTGCTTCGGTCTGCTACTCCACCTGCTTGTGCTTTCTCTCTCTCTGTCAAATGAATAAATAAAATCTTTAAAAAAAAATTCAAATTTCTGGGGTGCCTGGGTGGCTCAGTCAGTTAAGCACCTGACTCTTGGTTTCAGCTCAGGTCATGATCTCAGGGTCGTGGGACAGAGCCTCCCCACGAGCTCCCCACTCAGCACGGAGTATGCTTGAGATTCTCCACTTATCCCTCTTCCTCTGCCCCCCACCCCTCCCAATTGCTCGTGTGTGCTCTCTCTCTCTCTCTTCCTCTGTCTCTCTCAAATAAATACATAGAATCTTAAAAAAAAAAAAAATTCAAATTTCTCTCCTTGCATAGTCCTAACAGGGTTACGAATCTTATGAAGGGACAGACATATCGTAGGAATATTAGCAACCTTATCTGTGGAACTACTTAGTATGTTACTATCTTGTGATTTCTCTGTAATAAATAATATAAGAAAAAAGTCTTAACAAAGTCAATTTATAAAAATATCCATGCTTTAGACTGGAGGAATAACATTTAGATGTCATTTTCCTTGGAATCTTCCTCAGGATGGTATGCTACAAACAAATTAGTACAATTCCTACCTGCTAAACCAGGAATATGTCATCCTACTGAAGAATGAAGCATTTTTCTCTGGACTGCATTTCTAAAAAGAAAAATATAACAAGCAGTCTATGAAGAAAATGCCTTTATTTCAAATTTGAAATATCTTTGTCAACAGGTGGAAAAGTAAACATGAAATAATTTCATCTACCAATAGTTGCAGCTATGTTGCTATCATAATCCCTAAGGAATAAAATTAAGATATGAGAATGGTGGTTGGACTAGAGGCATTTTAAGATTTCTCCCAACATTATCATTATGACTCTGTTTACATAGCAAGAAATCACGTAGGAAAGGGAAATCATTTCTGAAATTTCTACTTCTCATTCTCTCTCTCTCTGTATATATATATATCTCCTTGAATTCCTATGACTCTGTATATATGTATGTATTTGCTTATGTATACATACATAATTTAGCTCTCTATACAAGCTAAACTTAAAACATTTTAATCACTAAAGATAGTTTTGTTTTTTTCTAAAAATATAAAAATAAGAGAATATAATAGGCACTTGGTTTACATCTGTGTGCTTAATTACATATTTTAGTATAAAGGTATAAAGATATAAACATTTATTTATCACAATTACATATTATTTTGGGAGTTTACAACATTACCATAAAATTCTTCCTGTTGACCTGGTGAGTTCAACCAAAAGAAGGGCTTAAAAAGGCCTCAAAACTAACCATTTTATATTTTTAGAGTCAGCACCAATGTCTGTATTTTTAAAAAGTAAAACTGATCACCATAGTAAAGTTCATTATGAGAAATTGTCCATATTTAACAATTTTAGCACTGACCCTCTCTAATCCAGTTCTGATCTCAGACATAAAGTGTTCACTATGTTTAAAAAAATTCTTATCCTAGAAGGAATTTGTGCAACAAAATTCCAACCTATACAGCAAAATGTCCTGAGAAAACACTGTTCACTCCACATCTGTTCTCCGAGTTATAGCAAATGATCTACTATAAATCATTTACTCAATTGCTATCTATCCTTATATTATTGTTGCAAAAAGTAAATGCAATGACAGATGTAAAACCATCATCATACTTGGCACATGTGAACTGTATCATCATCACTACTATTACCAAACATATTATTTGGAAAATAAGTGCACATATTGTGGAGAATGTTCTGAAAATTCTTGAATGAACCTGCAAGTCACATTTTACTTCACAGGGAGTTGCCAACTTGATAATTTAGCACCAAGCAAAGATCGTATTCACCTCCAAAACACACGCATTTCTGTGGCAGACTGCAAATGGCTACAGATCTTTAGCAGCTTTTCCCATCAAGAGGTAAACGCTAGTCTCCACCCCTTGAAAATTTTGATCATGAAAATGCCACAAGAGTGACACCAAGAGAGCTCCAATTCTAAGTGTCGAGAGGCTTGCTGTGCTCAGAACCCTGAGTGCACCATGTGTCTGATCCTGAGCTGGTCTGCTAGAGGATGAGAGACCTCATAGGAGAGAAATGAGGTGCTCATCTGACAGGTCCTGGCTTGGAACAAGTGCTAGACATAGGAGTAAATTAGTCCTAGACGATCCTGTCACCAGCCAACTTTCCAGTTGGCTTTAGTGCCTGAAAGAGCTCAGCAGAGATCAGCCAAGCTGACCCAAACCAGGTCATGACCCAATTGATCCAGAGAATCATGAGCTAAGTAAAAAAGGTGGTTGTTTTCAGCACCCATATCCAGCAAAGCTACTAGAGAGGGTTATTTTAGCAGACCGAAACCTCGGTATTTGATTTAACATTCCCTGTAGGCCCATTTTCCAAGTGAAAGCATCTCATATGAAGCCCTTTGAGTCCTTTAGTAAGTAGCCTCCTTAGATGTGGGCCAGGCTTCTTACACTGAATTTATCACGTAAATTCCAAATTTACCTCCCAGAAAAAAATTATAGTAGACAGGTAAAATATCTGGTGAAGGTAATAAGCCTTATCAAGCACCAAGAATATACAAATGACTTTTCAATAAATACTGAATGCATAGCATGGGTCTCACTGAGTTCATTATTGATATATTGCTACAAAGTAACTTCTTTGTAGAAAACCAAGACAGGACAATTCTAAGAGTGATAAGGAAAATCTGCGTCCTCAGATGGCCCACCGAGCCAGCGAGGGACTCCCAGTCCTTGCCCCGAGGCTCTTCCGGTTCTTCTCCCTGCTCTGCTTCCCGCGCGGGGTCTTCTCCCTGCCCGGATTCACAAACGCGCCAAATGTGCCAAGTATGCGGAAGTGTATAAATTACCCCCTTTGTTTGAGCTCGGGGCTCAGACCTTTGGAGATCACTCTTCTCTGAGCCCGCTGGTATTAACTAAACCTCCTATCCTCCAAGATCTCCGAGTGCCGCTTGGTTCTTCCATCAGGCGATCCAGTCCAGGTTCCGAAACGAGTATCTTCCAGTGTCTTAATTTACTCCCATCTTGTCCATTAAACATTTCTCAATCCTTCTAACTCACTTATCTCACTCTGACAACACTTCTGGTCTGCAGACCTAACTGACCCCAGTGTTTCCCATTTCCCTTGTTGCCCCAAGCCCACTACAGGCCTTTGTTTTCTAATCCATTTTCTTATCTATTATACTTATCTACCATTGCAGGTATAGCAGGTATCCTATCAACATACCTTAACATTGCTGACTTGAGGGCAATTTTCATTTGAACGGAGGTCCTGTTATTTTTGGATTATGATGGAGGAGCAGGAAATTTTTAGACCGTGAGACCACACCATAGCCAGGCTCCAGGATTAGTGAAGTGTTTTGCTTTCAATCTTCCTTGGGTTCAACCTTGAGATGTGGTCCCACAAGGATATGGTTTGTGCGACTGCTACATTTAACAGTATCTCGTAAAGCCTAACTTCAGGAACTTCCTTTGTGCATACTGGAGCAAGGTTCTGGGATTGGTGGAGGAAGTTAGGGGAAGTGGAAGGACAGCCTCATGGAGAAGGGAAAACACCCAGAAATCAAAAATAATTTATGTTTCTTAATCACTTATTATGTGCCAGATTCTGTATGAAGTATATTATCTCATTAAATACAACATGTCTGTGGGGCTCCGACTACTCAGCCGGTTAAGTGGCGGCCTTTGGTTCAAGTTCTGGGATCAAGCCCCGGCAGGCTCCCTGCTCAGTGGGGAATCTGCTTCTCCCTCTGCCTCTCCCCCCTGCTCATGTTTCCTCTCTCTTTCTCAAATAAATAAAATCTTATATATATATATATATATATATCTGTCATGTCTTTGTGGTGAAACCATTTTTGTCAACTCCATTTTACAGCGGAGGAAACTAAGGCCTAGAGTTTAAGAAACTTAAAGAAGTTTAAGAGATTGGATCTAATCCAGTTAGTCCATTCTATCTTCCAGTCATAATTCCACACTCTTCAACTCTGTTACAAGCTGCTGCTACTGAGATATCTTTCCTCCTGCCCACATCCTTCTACTTCACTTCTGGCTAATTCTCACTTGTACTTCAATCCTATTTAAGATTTATTGCCTTTGGGAAAGAAAAAAAATTTATGGCCTTTGATAATTCCTTTCCTCCCATCCCAGCCTTCAAGGCTTATATATGTGTGTGTGTGTGTATGTGTGTGTGTATGTATATATATATATATATATATATTTTTTTTTTTTTTTAGGGCTTATATTCTTGTTCTGGGTTACCATAGCAATCTCAACATATGCCTCAGGGAGGATTTAAGGAACTCTTCAGAACTGTCTTCACTGAATGTACCCTCACTCTTTCCTATCAAATCATTTGCTGACAGGTGCTTCTCTCTTGCTAGACTTAGTTCCTCTGGAAGACAGAAAACTGTATTCGATTTATCTTTATATTTTCAGTTTTAGCGCAGGGCCTAGCTCACAATAAACATGTTGCGGGGTGATGAATGAATGGCCCCCGCTAATCACAAGTATTTAGAAGTATTCTATTCATAGGTCACCATGCCAACCCTAGAAACTACCAGAAAGTCATGTTCTTAGCTTATAAGTAGGTGGGATTTTTCTCTGAGATCTATTATGTCAAAATATAGTCTCAGAATGAAATCATATAAGGTTTTCAATATGCTTTGAAGCCATCAATTTTTTTTTTAAATTGGCATCATGAAGTAACAAAAAGAAAATGCGATTAAAACTAGTATTTTTAGTCCTGTCTAAATGGATTCCTGGTCCGTAAAGCTATCCAGGTTGAATAATAGTCAAGGATATAAACATTGTTGGAATCCTACAGGAAGAACTGACTACAATTTTGGGTGAGAGAATTGTTTGAGTTTTATAATTTCCCACTGTATTAAGTTTGTGATTCACTGCCTTTGGCCACTTCTGTAGTTGCACCAATGATGTTAAACCCATTTCCCTGCTTAAGTCTGCCATCTCTCCTGTAAAGTTAAAAAAAAAAAAAAAAAGTGTATTGTCCTGGTGGAGCTCTTTCACATTTTCAAGGGATTTATTCAACATCTATATTTTATAGACTTTTAAAAAGAATACTTTACATATAATTTGCTTTACTTTTAAAGACATTTATAATTTCATTTTATATGTAATTAGAAGAATGCTGTCATATTTATTTGACACTTGGAGCCACTAACAAGAACCAGGATTAAAACAAGATCCCCTGAACCTGAATTTTTCTTTCTCCTTTTTAGAATTACAGAACTACTTATGTGAGGGGCTATTTCTAAGACTTTGTCTTGTACAGTAGTGAAAAACAAAACAAGTGGAATTTTTGTTAGGGAAATTGCTCCTAACACACCGCTGCAGCGTTGGTCGCCCTGTACTACGGTCCTAGCACATGACTTCTATTGTGGAAGAAGCACGTGTTAATCATGGGGGCAGAGCAAGACACAGTTAAGTGTCTGCAGTTTCTGGATTGCCCCAACCGCAGTTTCCCAATACCCGGTCAGTTAACACCTGTCAGTTAACCCCGTGGTATTTATGCCGAATCTCCCCCTGCAGTTTCGGTGGGTTCTGCCACTGCTTGTGGAAGTCCATCCCAACCTCTCCTCCTCCGCTGATGCCAGGTCCATTCATTCTTTTCTCAAATGCTTGTTTCTGTTGATGGGGGAGTGTTTCACCCCTTCAAAGAAGCCTCTTTCTCTCCTCCAGCAGCCACCTTGACTGAGATCTTGATGGTTCAGATTTCACATCATCCTGAGGACTGGTGTCAGCTCTCACGACTGCGCGCGCGCGTGTGTGTCCGTCCGTCTGTGTGTGATTACTACTAAAACGGGGGCTCTAAAACATCAGTTCACAGGCCAGCGTCCGAACCGGCGCTCTCCCCCACCTCCCTCTCCCCACCCAGAGTGGCGAAGACCGCCCGCCTCCCCCCAGCGTCCCCCAGGACCAATGAGCATTACCTGCGCCTCAGGCCCCTCGGGGACCCGCCCGTAGTCGCTGCCGTCGCCCCACCTCCGCGGGCTGGAAAACATGGTCCGCGGGCGCCTGGCGAGGGGAGGCGGGGGCAGGTACCGAGGCTGTTACCTCTCTCTCGGCTGGGGTCCGCCGGTCCGGCGCCCAGAAGTTGGGAGGACGCGAGCACTCAGCCAGACGTAGTTGGCTGTCGCCCTGCCCTGAGCCGGCCCTTCCCGGGAGCGCGTCCGGGGCGAGGCAGGGGGCGGGAGCGAGGCGGGCGGACCCTCGCGGGCCCGGGGCGGGCGGGGAAGGGGCGGAATGAGCAGAGGCGGGACCTTCTGTAGAGGGCGATGATCTCTGCCTCCGGGGCAGTTTGCACTTGACTCAGTAAGTTCTCCACTCTTCACTTGGCAGGACTGCTTTGTTAGAAAATGTTTCTTTTCTTTCTTTCTTTCTCTCTCTTTCTTTCCTTCTTTCTTTCTTTCTGTAGATTTTATTTATTTGTTTGACAGAAAGAGCACAGGCGAGGGGGAGGGGCAGAGGGAGAGGGAGAAGCAGGCTCCCCACTGAGCAAGGAGCCCAACGCGGGGTTCCATCCCAGGTCCCTGGGATCATGACCTGAGCCGAAGGCAGAGGCTCAACCGACTGAGCCACCCAGGCGCCCCTTCTTTATTATAGAAGCACAAAGCTCATTTCTCCCTGGGATGACATGTTTATAAACAGAACATTACAGCGGTCCGGAACAGAAAACTGTTGAGGACAACAGGAGTCAGTAGAACTTTATGGAGCGAATTTTATTGCAATGACTTTAAAATTAGAAACAAATGAAATACTTCCCTTAATACTTCCTAATATTAGGAAACCATAACAGTATATGAAATCTAAATTTTACTCTTCATATTAGTTATAAAGCAACATAATAAATGAAAAACTTCGTAGTAACTAGAATCAGCAAAGGGCTAAATGAGAAACATGACATATAAAAGGGAATATGAATATTAAGGATGGCATTTGAGTTTTAATAACTTGACAAACCATGAGCCTTGTATAAAGTACTGATGTATGCAGTACTTTGAGAAAGATCTGCTGACCCCTGCGATGTGTCATTGGTCTGAGAAAATATTTTGTTTCAATTTACTTAGGACCTGAAGCAACAGGAGTAATTTTATTTTATTTTTGCTTGAACTCCTGACCCTGAGGTGAAGAGTGGCATGCTCCAAGACTGAGCCAGCCAGGCATCCTAAGAGGGAGTAATTTTAGAAATTCTGAATAATGGGATAAAGATAAAGCAATGTGATAATATCACAAGGATGGGTAATTACGTTTTGGGACTAAGGAAGATTCTGTCTGCATCTTGAAATTAATGTTAGAGGTACATGGAAAGAATTGAGATTTAGGGGCGCCTGGGTGGCTCAGTCATTAAGTGTCTGCCTTCAGCTCAGGTCATAGTCCCCGGATCCTGAGATCAAACCCCGCATCGGGCTCCCTGCTCAGTGGGAAGCCTGCTTCTCCCTCTCCCACTCCCCCTGTTTGTGTTCCCTCTCTCACTGTCTCTCTTTGTCAAATAAATAAATAAAATCTTTAAAAAAAAAAAAAAAGAATTGAGATTTAGGATTGAAGAAAGCCTGTTTCCTGGAGAAAAAAGGCCCATAGATGATACCCAGAGGAAATTTTGGCTTGCCCATAGAATGGGCCAAGCTGTGAGAAACCAGACAATTTCTATCTAAGGATTAGACTAAATGATTCATCCGAGAATTAAAGTTCTGGGGGATGTTTAGAATACAGTTTATTTGGCTTTCTTCCTCTCTTTAGACCATATTTGTCTGGCCCTTTGCAAAGAGGAAGTTGTAGATTTTAGTTTGAAACAAATGTGTTTGTGAAGAATTGAGGTTGCAGCTTGGGATTTAGAAACTTTGTCTCACTTCTTCCAGAACTTTATACAAACTCAAGTGCAATCTGGGGACATTTCATATTCAACAGCCCGGCCTGAGGGGCCCCTGCTCCATCTGTACTTATAAAATGCTCACTGTGTGGATTCCATGTGGAAAATACGAGATCTTTGTAGAGTTAGTCCTTGCTTTTCAGATACAAGGAAAGAAGGAACTTGGAACCTGTGCCTTGGAGGAGGAAGCCAGGAAGAAGAAGCCTAAAAATAGCTCAGGCTTTAAATTCAACATGTGTTTTCCTCCCTCTTCTTGGAATCAGTCCCCTCAGAAAAGGCTGGTGTTCTGGCAGCTGAAAGCAGACAGATTTCTATACACACTCTAATATAGACACACAATCCACTGATTGGTGGGAGGAGGCAGAGATCCCCAAGGTAATTAATTATTAGTAAGTTATGAATAAAGGTGAGAGAGGGCTATCAGTGCGTTGGGGAACTGGAATGATGAAGTCTCCACTCAAAGGAATTGGGGGAAAAATCTCTGGGAGCGCCACAGGATTCCATTTTAAGTTTCTCCATTTTGAAGGAGGCTCAAGGTAAGACTGTGCTAATAAGAAGGAAGGCATGAGAATTTTCAAGAAAGGAATGACCATTTTCATTGCTTCAATGAAAGAAACAGTAAAATATTCAGATTTGCCTAGGCAACGGAAAGTATAAAATAAAATGACCTTGACATAAGCAAAGCATTGCTGCCAAGTTAGCATTCTATCACTGAATTCTCACACCAGCTGAATTGTGAAATAAATATTTCCTCCTCAGGAAAAATAAAATCATGGAAAGATGGAATAAAAGGGTATGTGGGTTTAGTAATGGGTGGAGCATGTTTTATGTCACAGTATTCCATTTTTTTTTTTTAAGCTCATTTTGAGGATTCTTTTTTGAAGATTTTATTTATTTATTTGAGAGAGACAGAGAGCACACAAGCAGAGGGGGCGGCAGAGGGAGAGAGAGAGAAGCAGAGGAGCCCGATGCGGGGATCGATCCCAGGACCCTGGGATCACGACCTGAGTCAAAGGCAGACGCTTAACCGACTGAGCCACCCAGGCGCCCCAATTTTGAGGACTCTTGTCCTCCCAGGGATTCTGTTCTTACTTTACAAGTTCTGCAGGCACTCAGCTCATCCTTTCTTGTTGAGAGCTTCACAGATCAGGGTCAGAATCCCTGAGCCTGATTAGAATAAGCCTGGAAAGAAAGAGCTGCGTGTTTCCCATAGTTAGCTGAGCAAATGGTTGTCACCATGGCAGAGAGGGGAGAATTCTTTTCCTCAAGGCAACTGTAGGTTGTGTTTGTATACGGGGTGGAGTCTGGAGTAGACATTATTTTCACTGTCCTTGTTAACCTTGGTATTAAAAATTGAATTAATAGTACTCTTCAGTTCCTGGCATACTACCATCATTTTGTGAAGTACCATTTTTATTTTGTTTTGTTTTCTTTTTATTTCCCCACTGACTGAATTTCCAACCATTTATTACCCACCATAAGTCATTTAACTAGAGTGACACAAAAGTATACAAATGGCATTTTCTTATGCAGTCATTACAATACAATTCCTTCCCTTCCCCCCTTATTTTTTAACTTATTGTGAGGCCATGCAGTACTCACCTATTGTTCCTGACTTCTCCATGGTGCTTTGTTCTATGCAAATACCACAACTTAGAAGAACTTTCAAGTGATTAAGCACATAGACTCTGAAGTTAAGACTTCAGGTTAAAGTTCAGCTCCACCATTTAAGAAGTGGAAGATGAAAGCAAGTCATTTAACTTCTCAGGGCTCACTTTCCCATCTATAAAATGGAAGTGATAGAGATGCCTTCTTCATAGATTTGTTGTAAGGATGACATAATTCAATCATATAATAAGTAAAACACATAGGACAGCAAGAGCACATGGTGTATATTGAATGAATTATTATGATGATTATGACTTACCTAGTCACCTACTGAGCAAGATGTAGGCTAAGTCCAACTCCTTATTCCCCTGGTCAGTGCTGTGAGGAATATCTCTCTGAGGACTGGTGTGTAACTTTCTCTTAGACCAAGAGATCTAACTCAAACTTTTTGGATTCAGGAACTCTTTACATTCTTCAAAATTATTGAGTACTTAACTAACTTCTGTGTATATGGAGTATCTCTGGATATTCACTATGTTAGAAATTGTAATTTCTTTAAATTTAAAAAATTTTAAAGTTTAAAATTTTTTACTTATCATTTTATTTAAAGATAATAATAAACCCATTACATGTTTTCATTAATGATAGGTTATTTATGAAAAGTAGCTATATTTAAAGAATGAAATTTTTTTCTGAGAATACTGACATTGTTTTACATGTTCTTTTCCTTTTTTAAGAAAAAGATGTGAGAGTGAGGGGGTGGGGAGCAGGGAGAGAGAGAGAGAATCTTTTGTTGTTGTTAAAGGTTTTGTTTAGTTTTTTGTCAGAGAGAGAGAGCATAAGCGGCGGGGAGCGGCAGGCAGAGGGAGAAGCAGGCTCCCTGCTGAGCAAGGAGGCCGATGCGGGACTCGATTCCAGGACCCTGGGATCATGACCTGAGCCGAAGGCAGCTGCTTAACCCACTGAGCCACCCAGGCATCCCGTTATTTTACATTTTAATGTCTGGTTTGGTAAAAGATGGTGGGACTCTCATATCTGCGTCTGCATTCAACCTATTATAATATATGCTTTTGATTGAAGTAGATGAAGAAAATCTGGCTTCCTACACATATGTAGTTGGAAGAGGTAGATTAATTTGTTGCTTTTCGGGTAGTTCTGGGTATTTTTCTTTGATAGAACAGCAAAACTCTGTAAGTTTCTTAAAAGTTAGTTGCAATGTAGAAGCTGAAGCCCTATCAGTAAACTTTTTGTGCTACATTAAAATTCATTGGTCTCTCTTGCATTTTGAATGAGTCTTTTATAACTGTATGATTTTGTAACATGATGTCTTGGTTATTTGGAATGTATTAGTTCCCTGAGTAATGAATATCTTCCAAATGTTGACACATATCATTATGTAATATCAAAAAAAGTTTATTGATATCACCACCAATGTCATCAAAAAACTCTTTAAATATAGGAAAGATGTCAAGCTCATAATGCTGGATACTGGTATTCTAAAAATATAACTTTCTCTAAAAACCTTGAATTTTTGGGCGCCTGGGTGGCTCAGTTGGTTAAGCAACTGCCTTCAGCTCAGGTCATGATCCTGGAGTCCCGGGATCGAGTCCCGCATCGGGCTCCCTGCTCAGCAGGGAGTCTGCTTCTCCCTCTGACCCTCTTCCCTCTCGTGCTCTCTCTCATGCTCTCTCTCTCTCAAATAAATACATAAAATCTTTATAAAAAAATAAATAAAAAAATAAAAATCTTAAAAAAAAAAAACTTGAAGTTTTCACTGGCAACAAACACCATCAGTTGTATCCCTTGAAATGGCAGAATCACTTTATTTTCTCTTGAGCAAATTCTGCCAGATATCCAAATCTGAATAACCATAGTTTGTCTTCAGTCATTCTTTCGTGTAAAAATGGTGTTCCATGAAATAGTGGCCAATTCAGCTTCCATTCAAACTACTGTCTAAGTGTTTTTCCTCAAAGCTACCATTGTACTTTGTCATGCAGCAGGAGTGCTTTGTGGGTACTTTGAATTTCATCACACAAAATATTAGAAACACATACTCAAGGGTCAAAACTGAATAGCTGTACACACACACATTTTAACCTACTGTGAATGCACAGTGGTAAAGAATGCGATGACTACTTGTACTTGGCTTTGCTGCATTTATTTGTTCTAAAGAGCCAGCAGTTTTACCCATGATTACTTTTGCATCATGGGTCCAAATGTTAACAAAGTGAGAAGGACAGGTGAAAAAAAGACTAGGTGCTAAGACTAGTTATTTGTTTCTGGTGCATAACAAGACTACCATCCAAGAAAGTTCTGAAGAGGGTTTACATTAAATTTAGAAATGTAAATTTAAAATTTAATTTTAAATAACAGAATTCACCATTGATTCATATTCTCTCCCAAGAGAATAAACAGCAATGAAGTCAAATACTTTATTGCTAAATATTTTCACTGGGTCATTACATATATATTTGGAACAAAGAAAAAGTAAATTATAACAATAGGACAACTGTTGAGTTAATTATATATACATCCACATGATGCAATATTATGTCATGATAAAAAATGACATCTATGATAAAAGTATCTGAACATGACAATATAATTATATAATTTTAAAGGATATAGCCTTTATAGATGATATCAAGTATATGTAATTAATTAAATTACTATAGTATAAAAGTGTTAAATTATTTAAAATATTAAATTATTTACTGTTCGCAAATAATCAGATGTTTATAGTGGTCCCCATTGGATAGTGAGATTATGAAAGATTTTTATTCTCTGTATTTATATATTTTCAAAATTCCCTATAGCAAGCATGCATTAGTTTTTATTTTTTTATTTTTATTTTTTAAAAGATTTTATTTATTTGACAGAGAGAGACACAGTGAGAGAGGGAACACAAGCAGGAGGAGTCGGGGAGGGAGAAGCAAGCCTCCCACGGAGCAGGGAGCCCAAGAGGGGGCTGTATTCCAGGACCCTGGATCATGACCTGAGCCAAAGGCAGACGCTTAATGACTGAGCGCCCCAGGCGCCCCTGCATTAGTTTTTAAAGTAGACAAAAATAAATGTTAAAAAAAAAGGGCGGTTTCGCCAATAGGCCCATGTGTTTATAAACAGGCACATAATTCTTCAACACAAACTTTGCACCTCCATGGCTCACGTTTCCCCAAATGATTTATCAGCGTAGGAAAGGAGATGATTGAGGGCGTGGCTGAAAGCAGGGCTTGAATGTGAGACCAGAGGTAGAATCTCAGTTTTCATTCGCTAGCTGTGTGAAACTACGCAAATCACCTAGCTTCTTGTTTCTTAGCCTCAGTTTTTCAGCCTAACTTTTACCTCACAGGGCACCAAAAGTACTATATTAGAAACTGAATTAGAAACCAGTTTAAAATGTTAGGCACAGAACCTGGCATGCGGTTACGTACTCAGTACATACTGCAATCATATTACATTTAGAGTCATATCTCAAAAGTCTAAAGGCTTTTGAGCTCAGCTCGGATTGGAAACCAGAAATGTAAAGCACGGCCAGTGTGCAAAATTATGAGGCTGTCTTTCCAGATCTGCTTCTCAAAAGGAGAACAAGAGTATTTAAAGGAATGATTGAGAGCTTGACGAAGAGAACCGGTAAAATATTAAGACGCAAGAATTGAAGGGCGCCTGGGTGGCTCAGATGGTTAAGCATCTGCCTTCGGCTCAGGTCATGATCCCAGGGTCCCTGGGATCCAGTCCCACGTCGGGCTCCCTGCTCCTTGGGAGCCTGCTTCTCCCTCTGCTTCTCTGTCTCTCTCTCCCTCTCTCTCTCCGTCTCTCATGAATAAATAAATAAAATCTTAAAAAAAAAAAAAAGACGCAAGAATTGAAAATGCTTGCAAGTGTCACTGTGCCTGTCCAGATTGGATAGAAAAGTGATAGGCAACTGGAGATGGAAACATCTCAGATACAAACCTTTATGAGTTATATTTAACCAGTCACCGGATCGCAATTCCAAATATGCCCTTGGAGGGATAAATGGAACAACTTTCCACCTGAGTCAGCCAACAGATTGCTGCCTGTTAAAGGTGAACTTGGCTTTCTTTTACATACATGGAAAGGCATGTGCAGGTACCTCGTTGATAGCTTTATTCTTGATTGAACATGGCTACTGTTTTTTTCCCAGTAGTAAGCATAACCAAATCTCCTCAGAATTTCCATACCGATCACAATAGCATTTAGTAGCAAAAGGGCAGGTAATGATTTTGACAGGGAGAATCAAACATTTTTAAAGTTAGAATGCCTTGGTTTATTTCTATTGACTATGCACAGGTTTTTCTCTATGAAGCTCAGACCTCAGAATCTGACACCATTGAGAAAATGGCCAACTTTTTAATCCCCGCATTCTTCCTAAAATGACAGCCAATAGCAAAATGAAGTGAGCAGAACATCTTGGCCTTAAAAAACAAAAGAGCCAGTCATTTTACCAGCAAAATGAGTTAATTCAAGAACAGCAGAGGAATTGCAACTTGGGACTAGCAAACTTTGGCAAAGCAGAGCCGCGGCAGGAGAACACAGGAGAGGGGCTTGCTTTCATAGGAGGAAGGAAGAAGCTGGGCGGGGCTGTTTTCTTGCGTGCAGGTGGTGATGGCTTCTCATTGGCTCAGTGTGGCAGTTTCTCATTGGCTGAGCTATTGATGGGCATAGAGAAAGCCTTCTTCTTGCTGGGTTATGTAAAGCGAGTTTCTTTCAGTTGCGGAATGTGAAATATGCTTCTTTCATTGAGTTGTAGTGCACGAGAGCGCCCCCGTCAGGGATTCTTGACTCTATTTTAAATGTGGCTTCTTTTACATATTTTTCCCAAAAATAGTCGAAATAGTCAAATCACTTATTAATTCCATGTATTAAAAGCAAGTGCAAGTTGCTCTGCTTTCGACTGCATTACAAAAGCTAAAAATCAACACCAGAGAAGTTAAAAACTAAGCAATAGTAGAAAAGGTCTCAAGTTTCAAAGGATTTATTCTAAATCCACCATGTCACAGAGGTAGAGTTCAATGACTTTCCCACCATTACAGTTAGAAAGAAAACCAGGGAAAAGTATTAGATTTCCTTGAATCCAGGATTCTTTGTGCCGCTATACCAATATGCTACACTTTCATTTTTCTTCAAAAAACTAATGATTTGCAAACATGTAAGAGAAGCTACTAAGTCTGCTCATCTTCTGGTACAATTTAATTGTGATCATATTTGTTTGACCCCCCCAAAGTTGTATGCACATCATTTAGCTAAAAGAAATTTCCAAATATTTTCCAGAGAATTTCTTCAAATATGCACTGCTTTATTTAATTAATGTATTTAACAAGCATTAAATGACTACTTCTATGTGCCAGGCATTCTGGTAGGTGCTGGAAATGTAGTGAATTGTACTTATCCTCACTGGATTATACACTAGTGGGAGAGACCAAGAAGAAACAAGTACACCAAGTAAATAAATAACTACAAAATGTATGGTGCTATGAAGACAATGAACAAGATGCAGTATTAGAGAACAATGAATCAAGATATGGATCACCTTCCAAATTAGTTGGGGAAGACTCACAGGTTAGAACATAATGATAAACTATAGCCAGCCACAGGAATAGCAGGAGGCAATCAATTTCAGGTAAGGAAATACTGTAGGCAGAAACCTAAACACTTTTTCTTTGTGTTTTTTTTCATGCTTTTTATGATGCAAATTACTTGAAAACATATAAAACATATAATCTGCCCATGACTAGGTATTGCTAAACCCGCAGCGGAACTGTATACTTTTTTTTTTTTTTTGAGATTTTATTTATTTGAGATAGAGCATGAGTGGGGCAGGGAGGGGCAGAGGAAGAGGGAGGAACAGACACCCCACCAAGCAGGGGCTTAATCCTAGCACCCAGGGATCATGACCCCAGCAGAAGGCAGACACTTAAGCAACTGAGCCACTCAGGCACCCCCAGGACTGTATTCTTTATTTCTCTATCTTTCCCCACCGTTTCCTGAATCATTATCTGGTTTCCAAAGAGACGTATGTGGGGCAAAGTCCACATTTATCTTTTTTAAATGAACATTTATTGAGCCACATTACACATGTCTGCACATGTTTATTTCTGTACATTCTGTGCATCATGCATAATGCACATCTATTACAATAGATTTGAATAGTTTGATCAAACTCATGTAAGATGCTAGGACAGAACCCTGAAGACTTTAAGCTCCAAACTTAATAATAGCTAATATTCATAGTGCAATTATTATGCCAGTTGGCATACTATTTACACTTATAATCTAAGTCCACACAACCAAACCCATGAATTTTTGAGAAACTAAGTAACTTGAAAAGAGTCACCTGGCTGATAAACTTAAGAATTGCCCAGAAGCAGTTTTACCATCAAGCTCTTTAGAATAGAGGGTAATAACCATGCAAGCAAAGCCCAAAGGCTGGAGCAGCTTGCGTGCACAGTGATATTAACACAGCTGGGGGAAGATGGTGTCAACACAAAGGGGTGGGGTTCTTATCATAGAATAGGTTTCAGAGAGGAAGACACTTTCTCATTGTATAAACCCAGCATTTCAAAGGGAGGGCAATTCCTGCAAATTACCTTTTCTGAATTTTCCAGTGCAGGTGAATGGTCATTTAGTCATTCATCTGTTATTCATTAAATATCTGTTATGGAGTAGGCACTATGTTAGGTGTTGGATACAATTTTTTAAAAAAATTAGAAAAGGCAGTCAAGGGCACCTGGGTGGCTCAGATGGTTAAGCGTCTGCCTTCGGCTCAGGTCATGATCCCAGGGTCCTGGAATCGAGTCCCGCGTTGGGCTCCCTGCTCCTTGGGAGCCTGCTTCTCCTCTGCCTCTCTCTCTCTGTCTTTCATGAATAAATAAATAAAATCTTTTAAAAAAAAAAAAGAAAAGGCAGTCAAATCCCGCCCACATAAATCTTGCAAGTCTTATGTTTGGGGGGACAATGAACACACATATAAAGAAATGTTTTGATGTCAGATAGCATGCTATGGGGAGAGATGCTGAGGGGAAGAAGCAAAGGAAGATGAGTGATGTTGCTGCAATTTATATGTGGTGATCAGCAAAGGTCTCTCTGAAAAACGATTTTAAGCAAATACCTAAGGGAAAAGAGGAACAAGGAATGTGGTATCTGGCAAAATTCAAGGAAACTCTGCAATGAAAATTTGCAGAACGGGCGTCTGCGGTTTGGAAGAAACTGGGACAACAGTGGAACACTTTTCAGAACGTCCACCCACACCAGTTCTGGATGGCCCAGAGGCCGACAGGGTGCAGACAGAGGACCACAGCAGCTCTGACTGGAAGAGAGAGTCATAAAAGTTGGATCTGAGTACAAAGAAGTTTTAGAAATGTGTCAATTGATTTGGTTTACTTCTGTATATCATTTTCTTGTAGGCACAAGAGTGATAAATAAAACCTCGGTCTAAAGCCTAAAAATATTCTCCATGTACGTGTAAAAGAACACATCTGCTAGGTAAGAAAACATTGTTTCATAGTTTAGTTGGTAATATCGTTTTTCCTTAGTGGTCCGTGAAATAAAGGTAAATCCCTAATCATTGACATCTTAGATCCAATGAATTACAGTTTTGGGAACAGCAGATAGTGGAATTCTGTAAAGGATAGAGATTTGCAAATGAGGCTTCTTATTAAAAAGACATCTTTTCAAAATAAAGCTAATGTTTTTCAAGTACCTAGAAGTAGAAATGATAAAAACACATGTATTTAAAAGCGTGAAAAGGGGTCATGACAGGCTGTGCACAATTTCTGCCTCTTTCCCTGTCCCTTGCTTGGCCAACATTCTCTTACTCAGAATCACCATCAATCTTTATCTGTTAAAGAAAAGGTGGTGGTTATGACACAAGACAGTAGTCATTATCTTCCCATTAACATTAACAAGATGAATCTGTGGGATAAGGATGAGCCATAGAAGCAAGAGTTTTATTAATTTGGCTTTTAAAATGCACATTAATGAACAGAGAAAAGTCAAAAAAGCTTTAGATTCTTCCAAGACTATTATCTAGCCTTAATTGTAGTAGACCCTACAAAAATTTAGACATGGGTTCTCCCTGCAATGATTAGTTGGTAATTGAGAGTTAATTTAAGGATTAAAGAGAAAAAAACATTTATCTGATTTGGACAAAATGGAAGAGAAAATGAAAATATGTATTATTTAATATGTTAAATTTATTTCTTCTTAATAGGTAACACTATCTATTTAAAGGTCACATTATTTTGAATTTAAATGTCAAATATACCTATGTTCATGTTTGAAATAATTACGCTTATAAGTATATTAAGCAAATCACCTGATGTATTATCTCACAGTTTTATGAATTGAACAATCATAAAGAAGATGTTTAAAAAGAGCAAAGAAAAAAAAAATCACCCAAATTCCATCCTCCTCTAATGGCCACTCTATGTATGATTTTTTATGTTCTAGTTCTCTCTATAAGCACCATTACTGAATTTAGTTGCAATTTTTACCAGGATTACATTTATATTCTTCCCTTTGCTACAGTTTCTACATAATTATTTTAAAATAACTACCCAATATTCTATGGCTAATGAGGCATAATTTAATTAATGAAGTAATGGAGTAAATTTTAGATTATTTTCAAATTTGTACTGTCACAGAGGACTCTGTGCAGAAAGTGTTTCCATCCACGTCTTTTCATTACTTCCTTGAAATGAATTACCAAGAATTATTAGTTCAGGAGGTTTAAACATTCAATGGCTCTAGTTAACTTTGGCAGCATTATGCAAAAGTATATACTACTAACATATTATTTTACCTGGTTCTGCAACACTCCTCCAGCTCTGTGGATACTGCTAACAATGATAACCTTAATCCAGTTCAAAACATGCCAGGCACTATTCTAAGCACCTTATATAGAATTGTAATGGAAAATTACAGATTTTATATTCAAATGAACTTGTGTTGGATTCTTTACTCTTCTAATGAGCTCAGTGACCTTGGGTAGGTTACTTAATCTCTTTGAGATAAGTTTCCCCAGTTATGCTATGCAATTAGTACTTAAAAATCTTGCAGGATTTTTAAGAGAATTGGTTTTCTTAAGACTTGAATTTTTTAAAAAATCTACCCCTTTAATCTAACTGGAATTTATTTTTAATATGTTAAAATACGTGAATATAATCCTTTTAGATAAATTTTTCATTTATCACAACATTGCTAATTAAGTAATCCCTTTTGCCATTATTCTGTCCCAGAGCAGCTGAAAAATCCTTGCGGCTGAGACTCTGAAGGACCCAGCTTAGGTTCTTCCACTTAAGACTCATTTCCCTTCCTTTTCCAGGGGCAGCCTTAGCTCCCGTGGCCCTGAAACACACACACACATGTTCCCCTTCCTTTCCCAGCACCCACCAGCCTCCCAAAGCACTCAGTGCATCCTTATCTTGGAAGAACTGGGATAGCTCTCCTAAATTCCTTAGAAATGAAGTTTTGTTTTGTTTTGTTTTGTCTCTGTGCATCTTTCCCCATGGAACAGGAGTGAAGTGTTTCATTGTCTTGGGGCTGGGAAACCATTTCTCCAGGCTTCTTCTCCCCTCCCCAGCCCCCTCAGGAACAGGATTGGCCTTAGCTTCTGGGCCTATCTGCTGCCTTCCTTCTATTTCCTACCAGCTCTTCTGCTTTCCTTTGAGCTCTCTTGGGCTTGGGGATCTTACTTTTTATTTCCCAGCTCTTCATTTTTTTTCTGATCAGTTTTTTGGGGGAAGGGGTGTCCTTTTTTTTGCTTCTAAGAAAGCATTTGCCTTTTTCCCCTTTTCTTCCTTTCCCAACATAACAATCGTGGTAACAGAATGCGACTGCTGATTTACCGATGTATTTAATGTAAGTAAAAAAGGAAAAAAAAAAAGATATATATAATCCTTATATTCTAAATTTTTATATACAATTGTATCTACTTCTAAAATTTCTATTCTTTTTCATTGATATATTGTTATGGTTGTACAATAATACTTTAGTAACTACTGGGTCAAAATATGTTTCATTCTTTGGTAGGCTATACATTCTTTGGTTTTGCAAATTTATTTTTACCAGAAAATTTCTTTAGTTGTAAAATAAATGTACAGGGTGGGATTGTGTTAAATGTATATGTTAACGTCAGGAGTATTGAAATGCTTTCAATATAACCAAAGTGAAATTGTTAAGGTTTTGTTGCTAGGTTCTCAATGTAACACAGGTGCAGCAATCTCCCTAAATGAGACTGTTGGGGAGTGAGGAACCTTCTGGTGCTCCCATCAAAGTCACTTGAATAAACTTTTATAACTATGACAGCTATATGATATGATTATATGATTATAGCTATAGAATTATATGATTGTAGCTATAGGATTAACTGAAATATATTAAATTGGATACCTTATTTGAAATATATAAGGTATGCATTCCAACTGTTTATGACATTTAAGGATAAAATTTGCAACTATATTTCAATTATCAAGAATGTAAATATTGGTATACCGAGCCAAAATGTGCCATTTATAAAATAGAAAGAGGAAATTAATTCTGATTCCTGAATTAAATCCTGATTTACCTGAAATTCATTTAAATTTAATTACATTTACTCTGTCATGCTACTTAATGAAAGATAATAACATTGCATCCCACAAAGAAATTTGATTTGCATAAAATATTCAAATAAGAAATAAGGACACATTTACCCTAAATGAGTGGTCCAAATTATACAGTAAAATTTTAATATTTAGACACATGTTCATGAAATTTAAATTTGTTAAATAATAGTGATAATATTATCAGCATTTATTTAGTGCTTCTTATATGCCAGACATATTCTAAGTGCTTTATTTGTACTCATGTTATCTCAAAGTAATATTATGAAGAAGAAACTATAATTATTTTCATTTTATAGCTGGGGAAACTGAGGCATAGAGCCAGTCTAAGAACCTTGCTCCAAATTGTACAGAAGAAGTGTATGAACCCAGGTTGTCTCCTGAGGCTTTGCTTTCAACCATTTTGCCCCAAACAATTAAGTCCTTTATATACTATAACTTCAACTTTGTTGAACAAGTGCTTTGTAAATTTAAATTAAATCCCTTATAAAATCTCAGCTATTCATTTCAGCTGATGGGGGAATTCCTATAAAAAATCAAATAAAGCTTAACAAGTGTTCTTGTTCAGGATTAAACACTAACCGTAGAACAAAATCGTATGCATAGTATGGATTAAAAATTGAGCACATCTTTCAAAAGTGACTTTTCAATTAAAATATATGATATATGGCTATAAAGTATGGTCTTTAGGCCCACACACTTTTGATTTAATTTTAAGAATATTTTATGGTTCTATAAAAACTGTATCAGTAAGTCTATAAAAGCTGGAAGATACTGGTTTAACCTTTATTCTTTCTACACCCAAAGTAAAACCGGCAATTACGTTCAGCTTCTATATAGAGGCAGGAGGCTGTCCAGCTAGCATTTACAATTGCAAATGCAGACTTTACCTTCCAAGACAAAGGACAGCTGGCCGTGGGAGCCAATCAAGTCTTGGACTAGCCTGCAGGAGCCCCCAAATCAACTATGCATGTTACTTGGGCACCATCTGCTGGACACTTTTAATAATACTCCATTTGCTGTGAACTCGAGAATGCCGAGATGCATGCAGGGAGAACTCCTGAATTCCACTTAACGCCTTGTGTAGTAGCAATCCATTTTCTCCTAGTCAGAATTAATTGCCCGCTCAGGACATTTACCCCCTTTTTTGCCTGTTGATTTACAGGCATGAGGAGCTCAAAGTGGCCAGGTGGTAGGCTCAACTTCCAATTTAATGGCACAAAATTACTCGGTTCCCCATGAAAGAATTACTCCATGGGGAATCAAGATCACTAAATGAGCAGAAGCACAAATCCGGAGGGCCCTAAGGACGAAACCACTCAACGCTGCCATTGCAGTAACGGAAGCAGCCATAGACAACGGTGTGGCTCTATTACTACAACAAACATTTATTTAGAAAAATAAGCAGCAAGCTGAATGTGGCCTGTGGTGCATCATTTACCAACCTCTGATATATGTGATATAAATCTTTATAGTTTTTAATGACTTGTTTTATGACCCAGCCTAAGTTCAGCTTTCTTAATTGTTTAGTGTTCTTGTTGTGATGATAGATGGATACGGAGAGAGACAGAGATAAATAGTCAAAAACTGAATTATCAGTTACAATTGTTATCAATAGCAAATATGAATTATCAATATTTTGCTATCACTATCAATTAATTACAGTTGATAATTGCATTGTTCAACTTTTCTAAATCCTTGATTGATTTGTGTATGTGCTTCTTCATATTATGTATAAATGTGTAAAAATTCTCCCAGTATAATTGTGACTTTGTCTATTTCTCTTCATATCTCTGGCAGTGCTTTGCTTTATGTGTTTTGAGGATGATATTAGGTACATACAACCTGAGATTTGTATCAAGCTAATGAATTGAACCTTTTATTATTTTCAAGTGCCCAATTTATCGTGTATAATCATGTTTGCTTTAAAGTCTCTATTTCCTTTTTTTTTTTAAGATTTTATTTATTTCTTTGACAGAGAGAGACACAGCGAGAGAGGGAACACAAGTAGGGGGAGTGGGAGAGGGAGCCCGATGTGGGGCTCAATCCCTGCACCCTGGGATCATGACCTGAGTCTAAGGCAGACGCCTAATGACTGAGCCACCCAGGCACCGCAACCTTTTTTATTTTTTTAAGATTTTTAAATTTTTTATTTGACAGAGAGAGGGAACACAAGCAGAGGCAGAGGGAGAGGGAGAAGCAGGCTCCCCGCTGAGCAGGGAGCCCGATGCGGGGCTCAATCCCAAGACCTTGGGACCATGACCTGAGCCAAAGGCAGATGCTTAATGGCTGAGCCACCCAGGCGCCCCTAAAGTCTCTATTTCCTGATATTAATACATTTATGCTAGGTCTTTTCTTTATGTTTCCATTACATTACTTCCAACATTTCAGTATCCTTTTCCCTTAGTTGGTTTATTGTAAATAACAGATATGTGGACTTCTAAAAAAGTTGGTGTGAAAATGTCATTTATCTAGAGCTCTCATATTTCATGTTATTATTGATGTATTTGGGTTTAAATATGCCATCTTATTTTGTGTCTTTCTTTCTTCCTTTTTCTTTCTTTTTTCTTGTCCTGTGTTTCTTATTCAGCCTTTATGGCATTGCACAAGGCCATGCACTCTGGGGTAGGCTACATTAAATGTAGGCTGATAGAGGTTGGGGTATAAAGACCAGGTCATTTCAGTCCAAAACAGGTTAGCTCTGATCATGATAGGACACTCAGTGTCTCCCTGCCCATTACTGCTCACATCTCCCTCCTTGGGTGTTGATCCCAAGGATACTCTCCTATAAACATCCTGTATACTAAACTCCATCTCAAAATTTACTTCCTGGAGAATCCAAACTGTGACACATCCTTTAAAAAGCAGAACACCCATATCAAAGGACTGTATAAAGCATGGGTAAATGTGAAAGTGGAAAACAAGTAAAATCAGTATAATATACACAAACCTTTATTTAGTGAATGCCGAGGTGACAGAGTATTGCCCTGACTCTGAGAGAAATGTTCCAGAATCTAAGCGAATAGTTTTCAAAGGGAAGGCATGGTAGAATTGATACATATTGAAGGGATCTGAGCAAGAAGAGTCCAAGACTGGGTTAGATGTTGTTCTGATAAGAGAATACCTTCTGGGTGACACAATCCAGTTGAGTGAGGTGCAGTTGAGAAAGATCTGTATAATCCGTCTTTTTCACAGACTCAGAATTTATTGTGCATGCTTTATAAATATCCCACTGTGGGTGGCCTTTCAAAACAAGACTAGCGTCAAGGGCACCTGGGTGGCTCAGTCAGTTAAGCATCTGCCTTCCGCTCAGGCCAGGATCCCAGAGTCCTGGGATCACGCCCTGCATCAGGCTCCTGGCTCAGCAGGGAGTCTGCTTCTTCCTCTCCTTCTGTCCCTCTCCCCACACCTCCCCGCCATGTGCTCTCTTTTGGGCATGCTCTCTCAAATAAATAAATAAAATCTTAAAAAAAAAAAAAAAAAAGCAAACAAGACTAGTATCTGGACCAGAGGACCAGAAAGCAAAAAAAAAAAAAAAAAACTAAAATGAAAGGAGCACTAGGGTTCAGCTAACTTAAGGAAAAGAATCATCCTCCAAAGTTAAATTCTCAGAAACTTCCCGGACAGTGTTGAATTTAGCTGAAGCAGTAGGGGGATAGCACAGGAAAATTTCAGGCTACAGTATGTAGCAGATGCTGTGAATGCATCTTCACTGCATGCATACCTCCCACCCCCCACCCCCAGCACGTCTGAGTTCCCCAGCAGTTGAATAGAGTGCCCCATAGCTCACAGCTCTCTCCCTGCAGGTCTCTTTCGCGATTGTCTGTAGCTTCTCCAGTGCCCTAGAAAGGCTGGCATGGGTAAGTTGATGTGCCAGGGCAACTCCTAACTGATGGCAGATGGGAGTCCAAGGATAAATGGCCAGACTCCTCACCCTCCAGTGGGATGACTCTGAGGTATGACTTTGGATACTGAAGAAATGTCTGGTCTTGATCTCCATTTCTGGCCCAGGGCTCCTAAAACCCTTGGAATTTCCTAAGAGATGAGAGTTACAAAGGAGTTTCTTGTTATGTTAATGAGGTCACATTTGGAATCCACCTGAGGGTGGAGGCTGGTTGAGAGAAGACCTAACTCTTGATTTGAAGATGGGACCTTTTAATCTTATCCCCCTGACCTCAGAAGAGGAGGAGGGGTTGGAGGTTGAATCATTTGCTGATGGCCAATGATTTAGTCATCCATGCCCATGGTCTGAAGCCTCCACAAAAACCCAAAAGGATAGGCTCAGAGAGCTTCCAGGTTGGTGAACACGTGGAAATTTGGGGAGAGTGATGTGTTCAGAGAGAGGTCATGGAAGCTCCGCATGGTTTTCCCATACCTTGCCCTATGCATCTCTATTGGCTGTTCCTTAGTTATTTATATAGTTATTTATATATATAGTTATTTATATATATATATAAATAAATTGGTACTCTAGTAAGTAAAACATTTCTCTGAGTTCTGTGAGCTGCTCTAGCAAATTAATTGAACCAAGGAGGGAGCTGTTGGTATGGGATCCAGAGCCAGTTGCTCAGAAGCACAGATGATAACCCAGACTTGTAAGTGGTGTCTGAAGAGGGGATATTGTAATTGGGACCCAAGGGTGCAAGAGCACCTGGGTACAGGGGTCTCAAATAGACCATGTTCGGCCACTTACCATTGACAAAACCCAAAGGCAGAGACGTGAGTGGTGGTGACATGAGAAAGGATTTCATTTCAGTGAGGCCAACACTGGGAAGACAGCAGACTAATGTCTCAAAGACTGTCTCCAAACTGCTGAAAATACTTTCTAGGATTATATAAGGAAGATGTGGGACAAAGGTCAGTGGGTATAGGCAGCGGGGCTGTAAATGTTGGATAGATCATTGTCTTGGGGTCAATCATGTGGGGTCTTGGAGTCAGGGCGGTCGTTACTGCTTGAGGGGTAGTTCAGGTTCCCATCGCAGGATGCTATGTCTGCCAGGTCTTTTGCCTAAGTTAAGAGATAAGCTGGAAAGAAGAACTTAATCAGTTAGAAAGTACAGACTAAGGTCAAAATGGAGGTCGTTAAACTCCTTTCAGACTTGTGGGACTGAGCCCTTACTCTCCATGCAAGCTTAGAGGATGAGTAATCAGGGTTGAAAGGGGGCAATTGAGGTGATAAACTTCTGAATATTTGGGGGAGTACCAAAATAAGAAACCTCAAAAAACCTGGGGTCCAGGGCTATTACCTTAGGGATTTTCTAAATTTTATAAGGCAGCAATCTCTAAATACCTCTGAGAAAGGTAATGGGTACACAGATCAACTTTTCCTTCCAGATGTGATAAAACACATTGCCATAATAAATCCTTGGACGGGAGTGCTCTCCAGTTGCTTTTATTGGATCTGGAAAACTTATGGGGACTGTGAGGCAGAACCCAGGATGTAGCCACAAAGGAAACCCAGCTCCATGATGTGGAGAATTGCTCAGGCTGCTACTGAGAAGAACACAAAACCACAAAATATTTAAATTTCCTTGGACTCTAACTTAAAATTTTTAGAGAGTTTTGGGGCCTTAACTCACAGGACAAGATTATTTGATTTCAGTCTGTGGGATTTTAATTTCCTTTAATTTCTTTTAGGTTGTGAAGAGATTAATTTTGTTAATTTCTCCCTGGGAACTTGGTAAGGGATTATATTAAAATGAGGAAATCTTATATTGGTATTTTATTACTGAAGCTTTCATGCATTTCCTTGTTGGGTTGTCTTCCTGGCCTCACCACCTGTGGTTTGCATTAGCTCTCATGACTGGACATAGTGGGAGTGCAAAGTCAGAATTTGCAGTTCCCAGTTTCAATTCCTTGACCCTGACTGAAAAACAGAGCTTCAAATTCCAAGGTGAAAAAATTATGAAACACAACAGAAAACTGCAAACAGGTATTCTAAGGAGGGCCTTTGAAAGAACAAAGGCAAACTGGAAAGACCTGTGGACACTGCCTCCCATCGAGTGTAGACATTGACACAACAAAGCAATGAAAAATTTGGTTCTGCAGAGCTGACATAAGCTCCCAGGACTGTGGCCTCATGCGAGTCCAGGGCAGATGGGGAAGAAGATAGGCGTTAAATATCTAGGACATCTAGTTTTTATCAATATGTCCATATAATCAGAAAATGTGGATTAACAGGTTTTTTTCAGTGAAGAACCCTGTACCTTCATAGGGTCAAGTGAATAAGATTTAGGATAAAAGGCCATGAAGAATTATTTTGGGGATGTCCATGGGATGGAAACATGAGGTGAATGAACAACATATCTCCCTCTAACATCCCTAGGCTTCTCATTCTCTAACCCATTGGGCTTAACCCTTAAGTCAATAACCCATTGGGGACAGGATATTTCCCTTTAGAGGGGGAGACCAGCCTTCTATCAGGGCAAATAGCTTCCAACTTTTAATAGCCAAATCCTTCAATACCCAATACTGCTCTATTTATAGATTTCCTCCTAGGCCCATTAAGAAGCCGTTTGTATTTCCTCCCAACCAGCAGAACACTAAAATCAAATGAACCCAAAACTGAGTTTCAAGGTGACAGAACATTGCCCCAAATTTGAGAGCTATGGTCCAGAATTCTAAAGGAATCGTTTTCTAAGGGAAGGCACCAAGTATCACCCTAGTGCTTTATGATATACTGACCTCCCTATATTCTAACTATATTAACAACTCTTCAGATCTGTCAGGAATTTTGTAACATAAAACTGTTTTGATTAAATTTATTTCTTAAGCCCACAGCATTGGAATTAGTACCACTATTGATGTATTAACACTATAGTTTTCTTTCTATCATAAAAATTTAAATATAAATGAAATAGAATCAAAGAAGAGTTCACAAAGTCATTGGTAGGTGTGACACACCTTTCCAGAGCTACCAGGATACAGAGGCCCTAGGGCTGCTGCTGAAAGGGGGTGCTCACAGTGGATGGGCTGGGGGTCATCCCATCTGGAGGATCTTTCCGCAAATAACCCAACAGATCACACTGTGAGTCACACCTGCACCTTCTTTGGCTCTCGCTCTCTACAGACTCTGGGTCTAGAGTACTTTTATTGTTGCTCCACCATTAGGAACAGTGTATTCCATGATTGTTTGGGCTATGCTTTTCTTTCTTCGAAGATTCCTTATGGGTTTTTAATCCCTCATTTTTGGCAAATGATAGATAGGTAGGTAGGTAGGTAGGTGGGTAGGTAGACAGACAGACAGACAGATAGATGTAGATACAGATACATTTCTAGTAATTAGGAGAGTCTACTTGCCTCTGAGACTGTTTTATCTGTCACCGTGAACCAGTAACCCCTTAAAAGCTCCATGCTAATCTTTGTCTCAATAAAAAGACGTGTGTACGTGTGTGTCATCTAGAATCTTCTGTGATAGCTAAACTCTTCCTACTACTTAAGATTGTAAGATTGATTCAAATCCCAAATCTTATGAAGTATGCAGGGGGCTCCTCAAGATTCCTAGGAATACCCAGCAGAGTCATAGCTATAGTCATCTTTATCTTCAAATTCTTGCTTCCACTAAATTAGTACAAATAATACATTGGCGCTGCTCCACACCTTATTAACTCAAACACTGAGCTTGGTTTTCCTCATTTTCAACACACATGCGTACGCGCACACGCACAGAAGGTCCTTACTGGCCTAGTTGACTTTACTGATAATCTGGACAGATGACGTAGGTTGACATTGCTGTAAAATAACCTGAAATTGTAAATAATTTGAAATTGAGTCTAAAACACCATCTAGTGGTGCTTTCCACCAACAAAGGGTCCAGTCTCGCACTATTTTGATCATCTGTCTTCTCTCTTGCTCTCTTTTCTGTTTTCCTAAGTTTCCCTTCTTTACTCTCTCCCACACTATCCTATTCATTTCTATGCAGGGCTGATATTTTTCCCAGTTTCCCACTAAGCATTGCCCTCTAACGGCGTCTCAAGGTATTCTAAACAAAGACTTACTGCCTAATCATTCATGTCAGCTGTTAAGCGTAATTCATTTTTAAACAGTTCACTTACAATAGATTAAGCCAGTTACCAGCACAATTTTTATATAACTTTATTTTGTAACTTATTTAAGTTGTTGAGGAACTGATTAGAAAGACGTTAAGTATTTTTCCATATATTTTGCAAGAACATGGTTTCTCTGAAAAGAAATGATCTCTCAATGAACAACCTAAAATAAAAATATCTTCCAGGAAGTAATTCACTAGGCCACATACCAGCGTGATTCATCATGTTCCGTGTAACAGAGGAAATCATTAAAATTAGAAGGTTTAAAGGAGCCATAGGGAGGGTTTTGTATTTTATTTGTTTTGTTTAATGACACCGACAACTGGCTTTTTTTACCCATATGTAAAATTCTGTTGGCCGAAATGATATTTTTCATTCCCAATGATCAGGTGCCGGTCAAACACCTATACAAACACTCGTGCGATTAAAAATATGTATATATTTTAAAGGTGTCCACTGTCACCCCTGAGATACAACTCAGGAGGGTTCCCTGCTGAATCTGAACAGGACTTATTTTTTTGGAGCAGAGCTGTAACCTCCACTTTTCCTCTTCTGTTCTGCAAAACAATCAACTACATCAAATATCTGCAGTTAAGGCACATTATAGGTACTTGTGAACAAGTGACTGGTCAGGAGAGAACAAGTGACTAGTACTGGAATATGGACTACAGGTATGATTCACAGAGATTATGGATGAGATATTTTTGAGAAAGAACATAGCGAGAAAAGAACAAAGGATTAAAGGAGATGTATTGGTCAGTCCTAAAATATACTGAGTGCCCTTGACTCTGTACCTTTTACTAGAAGCTCAACGTCTAAAGCTTCTTGAATTAAGTAGTGAAGTTTGATTTTGTTTAATATATAGATAACAAATTGTGATTATTAAATCTCAGGATTTGAGGGGCGCCTGGGTGGCTCAGTCGTTAAGCGTCTGCCTTCGGCTCAGGTCATGATCCCAGGGTCCTGGGATCGAGCCCCACATCGGGCTCGCTGCTCAGCAGGAAGTCTGCTTCTCCCTCTCCCACTCCCCCTGCTTGTGTTCTCTCTCTCGCTGTCTCTCTCTGTCAAATAAATAAATAAATAAAATCTTAAAAAAAAAAAAAAGAAAATCTCAGGATTTGATCATTCAGACCGGAAAAAAAAAAAAAAAATCCTCTACTCAGGATTAGCTGGATTAATTACCAAACTCTTTGTTTACACATATTTATAAAACTCCAAAGTAAGTGCCCATGGTTAGAACTCAAGAGTCCTATTCTCTGGAAGTAGTTTGTAGTTTGCCCTATAGTTCTTAGGACTGGCAGGATTTTCTTAGCCTTCCTTTGACATCTGCTAAGAAGGATCAGTGACTCAGTATAACTATTCTGTATTCGTGAGTGCCATCTTTCTTCTCAGAAAGCTGTAATTTTACAATATTACAACTCTCAGACACATGTAAGGTGTAACTTTTCTCTTTCCTATTTCTCATTACAGAAATGAATTTTGGAAGGGACTTCATGATTGTTATATCCATGGTAGCAAAGGGGATAATGAGTCAAAACATTAATGTTTTTGCAACAATAAAACCATAGAATAAGTAAGGCTGTCTGGTGAACACTTGCATGATCTGGCCATGTCCTTACTGCACTCTGGAATACCCAAATAGTTGCCTTGGACTTGCTAAGAATTTTAACTCTTTCCTGCTAGCAATTTATCCCTTACAATCTGACTATACTAGTTAGATAATGGGTAAACAATTTGAGGGAATGAGCTTTCTCTTCTAATCATGTTTTCTACAGGATAAAAAATATTAAAATTCATCCCTACACAGATAACTTGAATTGGAGAATTGTATCAATTATCTGACTCAGTGGGTAAACATAACCAGAGATACGAAAAAGCTAGAGCACATCCTTGTATTAATATTGAAACCTATTAAATGGTACTGCCGTGTTGAGTGTTTTCTCACTGACGTGGAACAGAGCTTTGCTTTTAAGTGTTTGTATGGAAAAAGTATCAGTCCCTTTCCATGCACCCTCTTATGATTACAAACAGAACTCTTCCAATAAATATGATGAATTAGATTTTTTTGTAGTCCTAAGGAAAAAAATATTTACTAAATATTTATAAGTTGTCTAAGACATTCTTAGTTACTTTTATCCTTAACATGTGAAATAGATCATTGTTTTCCACTTCACATATGAATCAACTAAGAATAGGAATGGTACAGGTTTCATGGCCTATGTTTCTATATTTGATTTGGATTGGATATAGATTTCAGACATTCAGCTTCTTGAAGAAACATTAAAGGATCTGTTGTTATCCAGAGAATTTAGGACAACTGGCATATGGCAATTTCTGAAAATGTCCTAAGAAACGATATGTCAGTTTAATTGCATATGTTCCTGCAATCAAATTATTTATCAATGCACACTGACTTAAGTATTAAGTACCAGTAGACAATGATATCATCAGATGAGTGCTAAGAAAAATCAATACCCAGTCTACTTGATTCAAAGGTACTATGAAAGAATGTCTATTTAAACAGAACTGGAGAATATAAACGGAAAATCTCATACATGTGCCCTGGGGAAAGCAAAACTTAAGGACTGAGAGACTGATTTCCCCCAAATACCTAATTTATAGAAAACTGGTAATATTTGGATTTTTTTAAAATGATAGGAAGTAATCAGGGATTGCTTCATATCGACTTTGGAGAATTTTGCTTATTTTTCAGAGTCTTGAACAAGAAATGTCCCAGGTTGGGTTGGGCTGGCAAATGAGCTGAATTGAACTTTGTCTGCATGACTGGACTAGTTTTGTCTGCTTGGCGAATTTTCGAGAGTAGTCTCCATTTGTTTTGATTTTATCAGACTTTAACTGAACTCTCCCCTCTTTATAACCCCTGCCCACAAATTCAGCCCATCCCAAACCCTCAGTGGATTTTCCTGTACCTTGCTACAGTTTACCTGTCCCAAATTACACTTCCTCTGTTATTCCCAAATAAATTCATCCTTTTTTTTTTTAAGAGAGGGAGGGGAGGGGTCTAGGGAGAGGGAGAGAGAGAACCCTAAGCAGGCTCCATGCCCAGCATGGAGCCTGACATAGGGCTCAATTCCATGACCCTGAGATCATGACCTGAGCCAAAATCAAGTAAACTCATCTTTTAAAAATGATTTTAGGCTTGCCTCTTTATTTTGGGTCAACAGTACTATATCTTCCTCAGAAGCTATGGGGACAGAACAGATGAACTTGCTTTCATGATATGAGACTGCCATTAAGAGAACTAACGAGATTTTTACAACATATTTACTTTTTCTGTTTAAATGAATTGTGCCCATAGCACGTATTTAAATGCTTTTCTTAGTAAAAGATAGAGTCGGTGATAGAAAGTATCACTGGTTTGCTTTTTCTTTCAGGATTATTTGAAAATAAAATGCATCTTTTTTTAAGATTTTATTTATTTATTTGACAGAGAGAGACATAGCAAGAGATGGAACACAAGCAGGGGGAGTGGGAGAGGGAGAAGCAGGCTTCCCGCTGAGCAGGGAGTCCGATGTGGGGCTTGATCCCAGGACACTGGGATCATGACCTGAGCTGAAGGCAGACGCTTAACCAACTGAGCCACCCAGATGCCCCAAAATGCATCTTTATAGAGTATTTTTCCCACATGCTTGTTTGGGTTTCCTTTTTACATCTCACAAAGAAAAAGTAGTTGGTTAATAACCTCTCATCTTTTTAAGAAAATGGCTATAATTAATTTGCCTCCCTCAGCTTCTGACTGAAATAATTGATTCTCGAAGCAGAAGAAAAGAAATACTCGAAATGGCCACAGTAGTAAACTTGTCTGAATCACAGGAAATTTTCTGCCAGGCTGCTAGAAGTGAGAAGCCGGTCAGCTTAGTTGTGAGAAGCCAGCTAGCCATTCTCCCTCCATCCTCTGCCATTCCCTTCCTGCTTCAGAACTTGGAAATCATTATCAAATAGAAAGCTGACAGCTATTCTTCTACTTCCTAGATGCTAGTAGTAGATGATACTTTGTAATGTCAATATCAACATCTACATCCCACTTCAAATTCTTCTACACCTAATTAGATACCAAAACTCCCATAATACGAGTGGGATAGAATCAGGGGCCACCCAAAATCAAAACTGGTGGTGGTGGCTTACTATCCTCTGCAAAAGGTCATGCTCACAAATAAAGCATTAGAAACAGGGATGGGGTCGGGAAGATCTCTAGCTACAGTGCACACTCAGGGTTCTACAGATCCACGTGCATTATCTGTTCCGAAAGTTAAAAACCCAGGTGGTGAATATAGAAAAGGCTCATCTCATTCCTGCAGGACAGAAATAGATAGAACCCTTCTAAGTAATGAAAGAGCTTATGAACTCAGCACATGCTCCTGAAACAGTGTTCTGGATAAAGTCCCAACACAAGAATTGGAATTGCACCCAACCTGGCACACAATGGACATAAACTCATTCCTCATTCTGTGTAATTTGGTAAACACTGCTTGAGGAGAGTTCTCATTTAAAAATGAGTACATTTTAAGAGAGGGAAATTAAAATGTATGATAAAGCAACAGAAAAGAAGTCTAAAGTTTCCGAGAAAAGAGGAAACTCCAAAAATTATTTACTTTAAGTAATGTAATAGTGAGCATGTTTATTTACCTCATGACACAAGAGGTTTCCACATTAACTAAATATGGAGGGATACACAAAGAAAAGTAGGTTGCCATGAAGGTGAATAAGACATGACAAAAAGGGAGATGCATGAGAAAGAGAGGGGATTTATATAGCCCATAAATGAAAAGAAAAAGAAGCCAGATTGGAAGAAGAGTACAGCATATCTCAGGTAAAATCAACAAGAATATATTCACAGCTTTAAATATCCTGTAAATGAGATGAAAATAGCACCTTGAATATACCTTCAGATTAAAAAAACAAGAATGATAAAGAGAAAAATCCTGAAAGTATAAAGAGGCAAAAACTAAATTTCCAGAGAATACTCATACTGGCCTCAAAGTTCATCTTTGGAACTTTTTTTTGCCCGCATATTCATTGCCAGTTTGTTTTTTGTCTTCTGTGAATCACTGGTTAATCTTATCTGCTATTTTTAAAACTAAAAGATCTTTAGCTCTAACACTGATTCATTAATGCTGGCTCTTACTTTAAAACTCAAGCAATACAGAAATATAAAGGAAGAAAAGGTTTCATATCTCTCAGTTCTCATTATAACTCCTCTGAGCAAAGCTAGCCACTTTGAACTAATGCAGCAGGAGTGTTAAAAGTGCTCATCTTTCTGAATCTATGAACCCCTGGAAATTCATTATAGTAAATAAATTCATTAACAATCAGCAGTTTGCACAAAGATATCTGGCATAATATTATCTATGCTAGTGAAGAAGGGGGGTGGGAGGATGGGCTAGCCTGGTGATGGGTATTAAAGAGGGCATGTACTGAATGGAGCACTGGGTGTTATACGCAAACAATAAATCATGGAACACTACATCAAAAACTAATGATGCAATGTGTGGTGATTAACATAACATAATAAAATAAAAAAATAAAGTATACAACTGAAAAAACAACTAATGATGTAATGTATGGTGATTAACATAACATAATAAAATTTAAAAAAAAGAAGTGTTTGGCATTACAGCTGCTCAATAAGTTCTTGATTAAATTAATAAATGTCTCTATTCTATATCTTCTCCAAGAAAAAAAAAAAAAAGAAAAACAGTTCAAATTCTTAATAGGGTCACCAAGCAATATTATG
This sequence comes from Eumetopias jubatus, assembly GCF_037043125.1. Lineage (NCBI taxonomy): Eukaryota > Metazoa > Chordata > Mammalia > Carnivora > Otariidae > Eumetopias > Eumetopias jubatus. Next base: position 29,228,956 of record NW_028274807.1, read on the forward strand.
AAATGTGCATTCTATAGCCACCATTAGCTCAAGGTTTAAAAATGTGATTATATGAGCTGTTATAATCTCTATCTTCCTCACCTGTTAATGGAAAGACAGAAGTTGTTCAGTGAAGTGTAGAATTCTTGAAATTGAAATACAGAGAAGTTGCCTTTCTTGGTGATGGGTCAAAAGTCTAACATATGAGCATGGGAGTGAGCGTACGAGGGTAAGAGTTGAGAAGATTCGAGAAGAGTTCGGGGAACTAAGGGACCAGTGCTTTGGAAGGATCTGCTGGGTGTACACTGCCATCACTGAAATTTTGGCAGGAATAGTGTTAAAGACACTGACAGTGAGCCAGGAGTTAGATTCAGGAAATGAAAGAATGCTGTAAATGATGCAATGAGGAGGTATGGCAGGAGATATATTCTGATGGAGAGAAGAAGGGAGAGTGATCTCGAAATGGCAATGTCAGGGAAAGAGACAACTACCCCTCTTTCAGGCTGAGCAGTAAGGGGCCAGTGCATGAGGAGAGGAGAGTGTCACCCCTTGAGAGGGCTGCAGGTAACCAGTGTCCTCAGGGGAGAATCTAGTTTTAGTTACAGCAGGAGAGTATGGGAACAGGTTAAGGAGGTGGGATTTTTCTTTTGAAAGACTGAATTCTAAGAGCACAGCAGGAAGGTACAGGAATTGGAAAAGGCTGAAATATGAATAAAGAGGAGGGATGTTCACAAAATTTCTGGTCCCAATAGTCTGGGAGATGAGGAATAACTTAATGTGCTTTTTGTAGCCACTGAAGGAAATCAAGATGAACCCCACAATAAGACTGATCTTCATGGTCTCAGGGAAAATAATGATGGGGAAGCTGTGGGTACCAGGACTGAAGGTAGAGGGAGAGAGAATGGTGAGGCTTTCACCAGAACATCACAGACCTTTGGAGCCCTCCTTTATTAGTACTGAGGAGGCCAGAGAAAGGGGACATCTTGTCAGTACACAGTTGTCCCTTTGGATGGAATCCCAAAATAATCCAGTCTACTGAGGGATGTAGAACTCTGATTGAATCACAAAACAGCTAGAGAATCCAGATTCTTATTTAAGGGATACCTTATATTCTACACTTTCTTACATCTAGATTCTTATTTAATAGCTATCGGAAATATTGGGGAGCCTAAAACCACTTAGATGTTTGGAGTTAGCTTGAGAATAACAAGGCTGGATCTGCATGACTGTCGCTGTGAATAAACAGGATGGGTTTAGGAAGAAGGTGGGAGGAGACTGCTTTGTCTCCCTGAATGAAATGCGAAGAAATGAAAGGTGGCTAGGGAGATAAACAGAGCTTTTGTAATCTTACTCCACCTGAGAAAATTAAAATGGATTTGAAGTTTTCTAGGTTGTGTGGCTTGCAATGACCAGAGTTAGTTGTGAGGAAAGAAGGCCAAGAGACGGCTTCACAGATGGCCAGCTCAGAGAAGACACCGGAAGTCAACAATAAGTAGAATATACAAATTCTTAGAACAGCTTTAAAGCAAGTGATTTCCCAAGACTTCTTAAGACCAGATTTTAAACCTATCTGTTTATGTATATAGCGTATGATTAAATGGGATTTTTTTATGGTTTAAATTAAATGAGCCTGGGACACCTGGGTGGCTCAGTCGTTAAGCGTCTGCCTTCGGCTCGGGTCATGATCCCAGGGTCCTGGGATCGAGTCCTACATTGGGCTCCTTGCTTAGTGAGGAGCCTGCTTCTCCCTCTCCCTCTGCTGCTCCCCTGCTTGTGCTCTCTCTCTCTCTCTTTCTCTGACAAATAAATAAATAAAAATCTAAAAAAAAAATGAGCATTAAAAATTTTACAGATTAACTGTAAGGGTTGAAGTTCTATAATTTTCCTCACTCTCTAACCATAAGGAGGGAGAGGTGCCATGGAGAGCTCAACTGCCCAGTTAACAGATATGTTGCAAAAAGATTAAAGGCAGGTTGACTGCAGAAATGCATTTAAATTGTTCAGTGAGCATATGGAAAAGTTATTTACATTGGTTAATGGAATGTGACAAAAAAAATCAGCTCTTTCCTCTGCATTTCACTATAAGCAAATAAAACCAATCTGATTGCATTAAAATTCTGGAAATTGGGCTTGGCAGAACTACTTTAGAGAGGGATGAAAAAATATCCCCCCATGGCTCCATCTGAATTCCAAAGATATGAGAAGACAAGGAGTGATCAAAACATAACAATCTTTATTAATAAAGCTTGGGAGGAAAATGTAGAGTATTATTATCTATATTATATCTATAGCCTCCAGTTACTGAACTCCAAAATTCATAAAGCTTACAAATCCAGTAAATGTGGTGCTGGAAAAATGTATTGTATGGGGAACAGACAATACCTGCCCCTGAGGCCAACTTCACCCCAAGAGCAAGGGAAACAGCAGTTCTTCTTTTCCGTATTAAAATGATATGAATGCTTTTTCTCTGTGTCCCACCAGCTGCAGCATGAGATGTCTCACACGGAAACGTTCCCGTGATCTATGACAGGCCAATAAATGACCCCAAAGTGGCTAAAATCTAAGTGGCTAAAAATCAAAACATTTTATGACATTTTATGATTCTGTGGGTCAGAGATGTAGTCAGGGTTCAGTTATGAAGTTCTTCTGCTCCCTGTGGTGTTGGCTGGAGTCATTTTGGTGGCATTCAGCTGATGGGCCCAAAATGGATTCACTCAGATGCCCGGCCTTCGCAGGAATTGTTGGAAGGTTAGATTCAGCTGTGCTCTTCTCCCTATCTCAGGACCTCCCCACAGCCGAACTGCTTACAGGGAGAGTCAAGACTCCAACGGTAAGTATTCTAAGATACAGAAAGTGGAACCATTATTTATTTAAGGCTTAGGCCCAGAAACTGGCACTTAATCACTTCATCCATATTCTATGTGCCAAGGCAGTCAGAGAGCCCATTCAGATTCAAGGGGAAGAGACCAACACCCCCTAACTCAATGAGGAGATTGCCAAAGAACTTACAGTCATCTTTATTGTGTGAGAATTTGCCTGCCCTCTGACTATAGACAAAACACATTCAGCCCCTCCTGTGACCCCTGGTGTTCTCATGGTACAGCATCATGCTCAGGTGGTCATCATCTAACTCAGGTCCAGGCATGGGTGAGGTTCTTTGGCTCCTGGGGCGTGGTTCCTCCCTCTCGGATAAACTAAGCTAAAGAGAGATTTTTAAAGGTTTTTTTTTTTTTTTTTAAGATTTTATTTATTTATTTGAGAGAGAGAGCACAAGCAGGGGGAGGTGGAGGGGCAGAGGGAGAGGGAGAAGCAGACTCCCCGCCGAGCAGGGATTCCCAACTCGGGGCTCGCAGGATCCTGGGATCATGACCTGAGCTGAAGGCAGAGGCTTAACCGACTGAGTCACCCAGTTTTAAAGTTTTTCTACCAGCACATGATGGTGAGCCAAAAATAAGTGTAGTTAAGATCTCCAGTTCAAATAGGGATGGAATCAGAGGCGCAGCAGTTACTGGGGTTAGTAATTGTGAAATCCAGAACTGGGGACAGTTTTGCTCCTGGGAATGATTCTCCTTGGCTCTTGGCACTGCCTTCTAAGTTTTTGGTTTTGCGTTTTGGGTCCTTTTCTAGACAGGATAGCCAAGTTTTTGCAACAAAGTGAGTTTCTCTGCCTGCTTCCTGCCCATAGTAAATTGGGAAAGTCCAAAGACTTCTTTTTATTTTGTACTTCTTAAATCCATGACATTAAACATAAACCATATACACACACTATTTTTTTCCTTTCCTTTCCCTTCCCTTCCCTCCCCCTTTTTCTTTTTCTTTCTTTTTTCTTTTTTCTCTTTTCTTTCTTCCTTCCTTCTTTCTTCTTTTCTTTCTTCTTTCTTTCTTTCTCTTCTTTCTTCTTTCCTTCCTTCCTTCTTTCTTTCTTCTTCTTTTCTTTTCTTTCTTTCTTTCTTTTTCTTTCTTTCTTTCTTTTTCTTTCTTTCTTTCTTTCTTTCTTTCTTTCTTTCTTTCTTTCTTTCTTTCTTTCTTTCTTTCTTTCTTTCTTTCTTCTTTCTTCCTTCCTTCTTTCTTCTCTTTCTTTCTTTCTTTCTTTCTTTTTCTTTCTTTCTTCTTTCTTTCTTCTTTCTTTCTTTCTTTCTTTCTTTCTTTCTTTCTTTCTTTCTTTCTTTCTTTCTTTCTTTCTTTTCTTTCTTTCTTTCTTTCTTTCTTCTTTCTTTTCTCTTTCTTTCTTTCCTGAGACAGGCTCTTAGAGGAGAGACCTTGGGCCAAGAGCAACAATAAGGATGCTGTGGGGCAACATCTATATGATCCTGTAGAGCCCTAGGAGGGATGAGTTCAGTCTTTTGTGTTGTTTTGCTTTGCTTTGTTTTTGAGGTCTCAGCAAGGGGATTTATAGAAGCCACACACTTGCAATCCTTACCCTGAGTCTCTTTTAGTGTGCTGGATTTTATACGTGCTAAAGCTATTTCTTTGAGAATCTTTTTCTGGGAATAGCTGAGGATGAAAACCAATTTTATTTTCAACCCCCAAATCCTTGGACCCTTTATATTTCGTCTAAATTCTTAAAATCCAAATGAAAATTGTACAGTTCCTTCTTTAGTTTCTCTTCCTCTTCCCATCCCCCCTTCCATCTTGTATTTAATTATAGGAAGCTGGAAGCCTGTTGGAATTTTCCACATTCTGCCTACAAATCTCTCCAGCTAGATCCATGAATTCATTAAATACCCTCTTTACTCTCTACATTATGACAGGAAACTATGGTTCCAAACTTTTCAATAACAATTTCATTATTTTTCAAAGCCTCGCGGTCTTCTGAAGACTCTTCCAGCTTGACTCTCTCCAATAACACTAGTATTTCCTGCTCTTTAACTGGAGGTCATGTTATATTCATTCCCAGGAGCAAAACTGTCCCCAATTCTGGATTTCAGATTAGGCTGTTTCTGGTTGTGGATATTAGAGGACCATGCCATTGGAGGGCTCTCCATGGAGAAACACCTCTCTGACCATAGATATACATGTTTAAGGACCATGAGATGTTTAGTCCTCTTAAAGTATTATGTGTCAATACCATTGAAAATAGAATTAACACATTTTTATAAATGGCAAAGAATTTGCAGAAGAAAAATTTCTTGATACAAGAGCTATCAACTGAACAATGAGAGAAAAAAGAAAGGAAAAAAGAGCAACTTTAGATTGTTCACTTTCTCTTATTTATTTCTTTTCTTAAAGATTTATTTCTTTGTGGGGGGAGGGGCAGAGAGGTAGAGAGTCTTAAGTGGACTCCTTGCTGAGCATGGAGCCCAATGAGGGGCTTAGTCTCATGACCCTGGGATTATAACCTGAGCTGAAATCAAGAGTTCTTTGCTCAACCGACTAAACCAGCCAGGTGCCCCATCTTATTATTTCTTTCTTTTCTTTTTTCTTTTTTTTTAAGATTTTATTTAGTTTTTGACAGAGAGGTAGCGAGAGAGGGAACACAAGCATGGGGAGTGGGAGAGGGAGAAGCAGGCTTCCCGCTGAGCAGGGAGCCCGATATGGGGCTCGATCCCAGGACCCTGGGATCATGACCTGAGCCAAAGGCAGATGCTTAATGACTGAGCCACCCAGGCGCCCTTATTAATTTCTAATGATACATTCAAATAAAATGTTCAAAAGTACTGATTCTATTTTATCCTTTTCACCATAAATAGAGACTACTTAAAACTGGAGTGATTGACAAAATGTAAATTACATTGACACAAGAGGGCAGCCTTTACATATATATTTTTCAAATAAATTGCCAGGACTTTAAGTAATTCTGTGGATATTTTAGCTCATATTAGAAAAGAGGTGAAAGGAATCCCAAAGCAAAATTAATCCTTCAAGGTGATTATTTTGCCAGTTTCCTTATTTAATCACTGGCAAGTAGTTCTTGAATTTAAACTATTTTACATCAGTACAATAAAACAAGCACAAAAAAATTTTTAACTGCAATAAAATTTTATTGATTTAAATGTTTTATGGAGAGGCAAAATGCTGTGGAGATAGAATCTTATATTCTGAAGCTAGAGTAATTAAAACAATGTAGTACTTGTGTAAAGCCTGATAGTTCAATGGAATAGAATAAAAAGCACAGAAACACAAACAAGTAAGAATTTATTATATGACAAAGGAGTCATTTTAACTAACCATACAGAGAATGAATAAGGTTAGATTCTTAACTTATACCAAGATGGAGCATGAGTGTGGGGGGGGGGGAGGGGAAGAGGGAGAAGGAGAAGCAGATTCCCTGCTGAGCAGGGAGCCCAACCCGGGGCTCTATCCCAGGACCCTGAGATCATGACCCCAACTGAAGGCAGATGCTTAACCGAATGAGCCACCCAGGCACCCCTTGATTTATATTTTAATGTTGAGTGTTAAATAAAATGCCAGAGGAAAACCTGGAAATAGTCACATAATTTAATAGTAAAAAAAGGCTTCCTGAGAATGTCATGCAAGGCAGGTACCATAGAGGAGGAAATGGTAGACTTGAGTACAAGCTAAATTCTCCAGCTCACAGGTACCTAAACAAACCTGAAAGCAAATGACACACAGAGAAATATTTGCAATAACTGTAAATGTTAATCAATAATATTCCTTCTGTATAAGGACCCCCTTAAAATAATTAAGAAAAATATGATAAAAAAATGGACAAAGGTCCAAATTCACATAGACTAGAAATGATCAATAAGTTAGAAAAAGGGTTCATGTTCTTTTTCTTCATAAATTTTATTTATAACAAAATATATGAAAATTTAAACAGAAAAAATAGCATACTTGGCTTACTAGATTGGCAATTATAAAAAAAAATAAATATTGAATGAGGGAAAGGTAGTTGGAAAATGAGCTCGCTGTCTCATACTGTCATGGACTGAATGTTTGTATTCCCCTAAAATTCATATGTTGAAATCTCACCCCTGATGGTATTAGGAGGTTGGGCCTTTGGGAGATAATTAGGAGTAGATGAGGTCATTAGTGGGGAGCCTTCATGAAGGGGATTAGTGCCCTCAGAGTCAGGAGAGAGCTTGCTTCACCTCTGTGCTCTCTGCCATGTGAAGATACAAAGAGAAGTATTGTCTGCAACCTGGAAGGAAGTGTGTTCTTACCAGAACTCTACCATACTGGCACTCTGCATATCCCAACCTCCAGAAATGTGAGAAATAAATTTCTTTTCTTTGTAAGCCACCCGGTCAATGGCACTTTGTTATAGCAGCCTGACCTAATGCTGCTGATAGAAATGTAAATTAGCAAAATCTTTCTGAAGAGAAAACCAAAACAAGAACTGCTAATCAACTTACCCTGAGTAACAACAGAAAGTGAGGGAACCCAGATTTTAACACAGATCACTACCAGGGAAACCTAGGGTCTTTACTTTCCAATAAATGCTTGGATTTAAAGAGTGCATCATTTAGAATGTAAATCGAAAACCTAAGCAAAAGAAGGGAGTTTACTGTAAAACTACAGGGGGCTTAGGTAGATTTTTTTTGAATGAGGGGCTCAGATGTCTTTATTACTTTCTTTTGTCTCTGCTTTTCTCCACATATCTATGTTGTTCTATTCTGTAAAGGACTTCATCTGTTTTCCTTACCCACAAGATGAAAAGCCAGCTATAGAAAGCTCCCGAATTTTCATTTTTTGAATAAAGCCATTTGCGTTTCCTTTTTGTACTTTCCAGCAGAAGAGACCATGATTGAGCCACCTCAGTCAGATTGGGTGCCAATCCCAACCAAGCACTTTTGACAAGTGGGAAGTGACAAGGATTGGTTTGGGTTGGGTTTTATACATGTAGCTGCTCCAAACATCTATGACTAAGGAAACAAGAGTCCTTTTATCAAAATGGTTGTTACAATGTGATCATGGTGAGGGAGGACTGGTCTTTAAATGAGATTATTTAATATGAGGCAATCCACAATATGTGTGTGGACATAATCAGTTTCTTGAACTTCAAAATGGAGGACTAGACTCTTTATAGATTCTTCATATTGAACTTAACAATTCCAGGGAGAATTTCCACATCCTTATTTATAGGGTGTTATTCTCAGGACTAACATCTGGCATGCAGTAACCTGAATAAATAGTGGTTATTATGATTATTAACCTCATACAGCTCCACACTATGGGCAACAACCCTGCTTTATAGTGTACCTTTCAAATCTCAATGTAGTCAATATGCTTCAATTTCAGGTTTCTTTAAGCTAGTGACATAAAAATTTAACCAAGCAAACACAAAAAGTGAAGTATTTAAAATTCATTAAGAAGGTGGCTTTTCATTGTCATTCATCTCTGCAGGAGGTGGTTTTCTTGCATTTAAAAAATTCTTTTAAATTTTTTGCTATTGATGTCCATCTTCTTCAACACACACACAAACACTCAACTAGTCCATTTAACATTTCTCATGTTTACGGGGATAAAAGATACGGCTTAGGGAATATAGTCAATGATGTTGCAATAGCATTGTATGGTGAGCATAGCAAAACATATAGAGTTGTTGAATCACTATGTTGTATACCTGAGACTAATGTAAAACTGTGTCAAATATACTTAATAAAAATTTTTTAATAAAATTTCTTATATTTCCTAAATGGTGCATATTCTACAGAAAAAGATAATTGAAACTTGGGGAAATAGAACTGAAATAGGATTAGGGTATCAAAGGATAAAAAAAGCAGTTTTGTCATAAAATGGTTCACTTACACCGAACAGTGTTGGAAAGCCGCCATTGAATATATCCAGAGTAACTTTAATAGATTTGAAATTTATCCTAAGTTAGGGCAGAGTCTTTACAGAGAGCCTCATTTTTAGTCACACTGACCGTTGGGCCCAGGTTTATACGTAGAAGTGACAATGACATCAATCCTAGCATGAGGTAATTATGATAGCTGTTTACAAATTTTCACTCAAAAGCACTGACCAGTTATTATAGATCCTGCAAGTAAATTTTTAGTACCAACAGTGTGGTAATATATTTAGAGCACTGGAACAGGTCAGGCCTCACCAGACTTATATTCTAGCTTTTCTCTGCTGAAAAAAGATGTGTGTTTTGGTCAACTGAGTGAACCTCAGCTTCTTCAATTATAGGCTGTTTTTCCCAGGACTAAAGTCTGGCATGCAATGGCCTGAATACATAGTAGTTATTATTATTATTATTATTATTTAAGATTTTATTTATTTGACAGAGAGAGACACAGCAAGAGATGGAAGACAAGCAGGGGGAGTGGGAGAGGGAGAAGCAGGCTTCCTGCGGAGCAGGGAGCCCGATGCGGGGTTCGATCCCAGGACCCTGGGATCGTGACCAGAGCTGAAGGCAGATGCTTAACAACTGAGCCATCCAGGCGCCCCCATAGTAGTTATTATTAACCTTGTACAGCTTCAGCTCCTCATTCATTCATTCCTTCATTCCTACTCCCCAAATCCAGTATCGAATATTTTAGCACTAAACAAAGAAAGTTTGATTAATGAATTAAGAACATTTTTACTATTGCCTGAAAATTTAGTTCTTTGAAGCAGCTCAGTGAGTTTATCTGCAGTGTTCTTCAGAAAAGTACCTTAGGTATCCTGCACAATTCTTTCATAAGGTTCCCACTTGCTTCTGGGGCACAGAATGGTTGTCTCAGTCCTGTTCTGAGGAGGACAAGGAGGGAAGAAGCTGCTGTGTGGGCCGCTGGGTAACCTGTAGGTAGAAGGTGGAGGCAGTACCGGTTTGTGAGAAAGACAGACCTGAGATTTCCATCAAGGAAATGGCTTGGAACCGCCTCACTCCCAATTTCATGTACAACCCATAGGCTGATGTCTTGGAGTTTATCTTCTTATTTTCTGAACATGACATTTCTTTTGATCAGATTCTTCCTGTGTGCACGTATTCTGAGGGAGGAAATTCGGCCACATGGCTGGTCTGATTTGCTTTCCAAAATCTTGTGACATGGTCCTGAGCTTTGCCACTGCCTAGGGATGAGGTTTCAAGCTCAGGAGATTTTAATTACATTTTAAAGCAACATAATCACAAATTTAAGAATCTCTGGCTAAGGAAACATGCCAATTTTTCAGACCAAAGTATTTTACAGCTATTTGAACATAAAAGTAGTACGATATAGGGATATGCATACAGAGGCCTATGTTAGTTGAACCAAAAAATGCCTGAGCTCATAGTAAATACAGTTCAGGGTTACTGAATTTTCACCATTTAAGAAAGACTTAATTTTTTTAATGTAGTATCGGGTTCCTTACATAAATATAAACAAGCAAGTGTATTTGCTATTCAAGGGACCAATAACCCACCAGAGTGGTATGAGGGTAACTTTAAACTGAAAACATCTGAACAAATAGCAGCCTTTCTCAGAAAGAAACCTTATCTAACTTCCCTTTGCTGACTTAAGTGGAGCCATAAACCCTCCTCGGAAGGGGTTTCCTGTTTGAGGGAAGACTGCTCCTTAGCCCTGGAACATGAGCATTCAGCTGTCATAAATACCCCTTTGGGGGAGCTTCAAGCCAGGAAGGAGGCTGCCCATCATCACCTGGATGAAAGCATATGTAAACACATGCAAACGACAGAACCTTCCACACTTTCCCACTGAAGCCCTAACCCACCAACCCCCCCTTGTTTGTTAAGCTGGAATATAAACCATTGCCCCTTGCAATTTGAGGAGTCAGTCCTTATACTATGCTCCCACGTGCATATGAATTAAACTTTTCTTAAAGTCATTAATTCAGAGAAATAATTCAACCAAAATTAATTAATTAACCTTTGTCAATTTAATTTTCAGGCCCCAGACTACTTACACCTAAGTTGGTAAGAGGAAAGTTTTCTTCCTAACGCTATCCAGCTTGGTAATTCAAGCTATCTTGAATATATACTTGCATATATACTTCTTCCTATGAAGTTAAACTCAAATGTCTTTATAAAGGAAAATATATTATAGCATGATAATTTGGAAAAGAGATCCATTTTCTTAATATTTGTGTCCTTGGTTTCAAAAAATAGTTTAAAATTTGATGTCTGTTGGATGGGTCACTTTGGAGTCACCAAGTGTCTTGCAATAGGAGTCAGGATGAATTTCTCACCGTCCCATTGATGGGTTGAAGAGGAGACTCCATTGAAACACAGAGCAAGACAAGAGAAGGCACTGTTTGCCATCCTCCCACTATTCCCTTAGAGAAGCTGAAGTTGTGTGTCTGTGAGTTTGCAGGTGCTGCCCTGAGCTTGAAGACCTTGGGAGGTTGCAGCGCCCCTTGTGGGGGTGGGGGAGTGGGAGGAAGCCACTTGTCCCCAGGAAACTGAGCTTGAGTTTAACCCTTCTGCCTGGAAGAAGCAGTAGGAAATCCTTATTTTGGCTAGCTCCTTGTCAAAGTAGGTATGTGCGTTATTTTCAGAAAACCCTGCTCCTTGTATAACAGCTGACGATTTACTTACCTTAGAGGTTCATTCAACTTTTTTCTTAAAATTTTTGGTGACAGCAGAGATATTTCCTAGGCTGTTTTAAAGTGTGTCATATTATTACTTAAGATTCCCCTGACTTAAATTTTAGTTGACTTTTAAGTTTCTAAATGCCATCAACTGCATCTTGTTTCTTAAATTCCTCTAATTTTATTGGCCATATTCTGATTACGTTGTCATTTTCCTACCTCTAAACTGTTCACTTTGCTGAGAAATAACCTCCTCATTCTGGATGTTTCAAAATACCACACACTGTCCTATATTTGTCACCACTTTCATAAACTTTACCTTGTCAACTCAGGCAGAAACGAAATCTACTTTATTCGAGCCCTTTGCTGACTGTACTGTTTATTTTTTTTTAAGATTTTATTTATTTATTCATGAGAGACATACAGAGAGAGAGAGAGAGAGAGAGAGAGAGAGAGAGAGGCAGAGGGAGAAGCAGGCTCCCTAAGGAGCAGGAAGCCTGATGTGGGGCTCGATCCCAGGATCCTGGGATCATGACCTGAGCAGAAGGCAGATGCTTAACGACTGAGCCACTAAGGCGTCCCTGTACTATTTATTTTATGTAAAAGGCTGGCATCTCTTCAACTTAATTTCTGTTTCACACTCCCATTACAATGGGTGGCGGCAATAAATTGAGTCAGTGGGAGAATTCAATCCTTCCCTCAGGATTGTATCCTTTACAGGATTACCTAACACAGGAACACCATTGCTATTTTAATATAAAAAAATCTTCAGGCAAGCATTCAGAAAGAAACTCAAAATTGTTTATGTTGTACAAAAATCTAAAGATTTGATCTTTATATCCTCATAAAGCACTCCATGATCCAAGATTTATATGTAAAATTGAATTTGGCAAAATTCTAAAAGAAAACACAATAGATTTTCTCTTAATCTTTGATTGTGAAAGGCTCTCTGGGGGAAAAAAAAAAAACCCAAACTGTAAGAAAGACTAATATGTATGACAATATATTAACTATATGACAATTAAAACCTCCTGCTCTGGCAAGAAAACAGAAAAAATAAACCAGAAAGTTATTTACATATATATAACAAAGAGCAAATTTTCTTAAGGTAAAAGAGGATTTGAAAATCAGTAAGAACTTTTTTTTAAACCTGACATACTGACATACTGAAAAAAGAAAAGGAGTATTTTAGCAGCAGAGACTGGGAAAAGGGACAATAACAAAATTTTAGGCATTCTCCAGATCTTTAAGAAAACTAAAAACCCACAAAAATCTCTCTTCATCACGTGCCTTCCTTGAGTTATGGTCCTATATCTCTCCTCCCTTTCACAGCAAGAAATTTGAGTAAGTTATCTCTTCTTGCAGTCCATCAGTTATTTCCTCTATCCTCACTTGGAACCGCTCTGATCATGCTCTTGCCAGGATCATTCACCCAGAATGTCTTATATGAAGCATCATTGCTAAATCCAGTGACCGATTCTGAGTCCCTGTCTCCCGTGACCTATCGATAACATTTGACACAACTAATTATTTTTTCCTTCTGGAAACACTTTGTTCCCTTGGATTCCCAGACACCATGTTCTGCTTGTCATTCTACGGGGGGTTCTTCCTCATCTCCCTAAGGTACAAAATACTGGCAATACTCAGGGCACAAACTTTGGGGCTCATCTCCTATCTACACACACTTCTTAGATGATCTTATCCAGTCTTGAGACTTGAAATACCATTGATATGCCAATAATGCTAATGTTTAAATCTTCAACCTTGACCTTTCCCCTGGACTCCAGACCTATATATACAAATTTCTTGATATCTATTAGATTTTTGATACACAAATCATAATTAACATGTCCAAAATTCTGCTCCAGGTTCTGCTCCAAAACTTGCTCCTCCATAGTTTTGCCCATATCAATAAATGATAACTTGGAGTCATTGTTGACCCTTCTTTCCCAGGATTAGAATGCTTAGTGAATTGTCAGCTTTACCTTTAAAATACATCTAGAATCTGACCACTTCTATTGCTACTGTTTTGAGCTAAACAACCATCTTCTCTTGACTGGGTAACTTCAATAGTCTTGGTATGTCAGAACTTGTCCCCACACCCCATCCACAAGACGTCCAAGTTGTTACAATGGCCTGAGTTCCCATTATCTTCTGCTCACATCTCACCTGTGATCAACCTCCTCCCCCATATTACCTTCCTTCCCTTTCTTCCATGGGGCCTTTGCATCTGCTGTTTCCTCTGCCTGGAGTTCTTCCCTCAGATATGCACATGGCTTACTTTCCCTCCTGCTTTGAGTTTTTAATCCCTAAACATTTCCTGTAAAAAAAAATCATTTTCCTCAGCAGTTATCAGTTAACATCTAACTTTGTATGTTATTTATCTTATTTATTCTCTTTCCACTAGACTGTTCCATAAGAACATGATTTTTAAAAAAAAAAAAATTATCATCATAACCCAAGTTCCTGTATCCTTAAGAGGTTGGGGTGATACTGACAAGAGGCAAGTCATTTTACTTGTACAGATTTAATACTTGGAGACACTCTTCCAAGGATGGGTGAAAGCAGGGCTAAAAATGTGAAGACAGTTGAGAGTCAGGATAGAAAACTGTTGGACTCCTGGATATCCTTTTTGTGTGTGTGTGTATTCAGGTTTTCTTTTCCTTTCTTCCTCCCAGGATTAATTTTCTTGAGGAATGGAGACTCTCATGCCCTCCCATCATTGCATTCTGTGTTTACCTCTATTGTTGCAGCATTATCCTGAAATCACCTTCCTAACTGTCCATCTCTGCTGAAAAATCATAAACTCTTTGAATGTTGGGATCAAACTTTTCCAGTGACGCTGTGGCCTCAGCACCAAAATCTGTGTTTGGAATGATAATCATTCCTCGTTGATTGCTTTGCTTTAATGAATACTCCAAGCAGGAAATGAAAAGAACCTGAGCAAGGTCACAATGAGGAGTTAATGACCACTTAGAAATGGAGTGAAGGGCACTGTCTAGAGTAACTCCCAGGGTTTTGATTGGCATGCAGGAGAGTCTGCAATGTTTCCCTTGTGATTAACTTGGAGGTGGGATAAAATCAATGAAGATTTGTTATCAGCCTGGGGCAAGCAGCTGGGGTAAGAGTTATTTTCCTATCCAGGATATTACTAATTGTCTCATGTAGAAATAGAAGCAAAGACAATAATTACCAGGTTTCAAATAGTGTGTTGGACTGACCAACAGTATTCATTTAAAGCATGTTTTCATTCATTAAGCTCCCCAAACAAGGTCAAGTGGTTGAAACAGGGATTGTTGGATCCAGGTTCCTTGCAGCAGATAATATTATGTAAGCTTGTTGGGTGCCAATTATTCCCAGAGCTTATAACACAGGAAATATATGACTGTCTATCCTTACATACTGTTTAGGTTTTCTAATTACAATGCAAGTAGCACATGTGTTTCTTAATCCTTATAAAACCTGTTAATATTATGACAAGATGGTATTGGATGCTGGAAAGGAAATTTTACAGGGAACCAGATAACAGACTACTTGATTTCACCTGCTAAGGCAGTTTCTGCAGGCACCTGAAGTAATTTTTGCAGGTTGGGCATGACTGGTAATAGACTTAGTCCACAGTTGCGGTATCATGTGACCCCGTAGGACGCATTCTGATCAAATAACATCATCACTAATGCAAACTGGAGTTGTGCTCACTGAACTTCCTCAGGCTTGAGGCATAGAAGCAGACATCATCCTTTGTTAAAAAGATGTCCTTTGAATTTTCTGCATTAAAATATAATTTCTGTAGAGATTTATATATTAGTCCTCATTTTACCCAAAATCAAACCCAGACTATTAATTCACATTTCTTAATAAATTAATGAGAGGCTCTTAATTCTGATGTAACTAGCTTTACTAGGATGTATAGAAATGGAAAATAGAGGTACAATATGGACACTTTAAACCGAGCTTTGACTACAGACCTGAGTAGTTCAGTTGATGTTCCATCAGTTCTTTGGGATGGTATTCTAAAAGCCAATCCTACTCCTCCAGCCTTTCTTCCTAGGGACAAGAAAGATGGGGGAGCCAAACAGCCACACCATCACCTAGGGGCAGCTATGTAAGCCACATGTGTCATGAGGCACATCCGCCCTGAGGAGAATATGCCCAGTCCTCAACCATATTTAAATGGAGATGGGGCTGAATAACTGGTATCCCCTTTATCTTTGCATTCTGCTCTCAGTCCCAATAAATGCGCTTATTTTCATTTCCTTAAGTGCCTAACATCTGAGAGTGCTTCATTATCTTGAAGTAGGCGCCTGGGCTAAGAGAGCCTGAAACTGAAGTGAGGTCAACAATTGTTCCAACACTCCAGCACCCAGTCCATAGTGAAATATTGGCCCCCACTGATCACAGAAGGAAATATTGGGGAAGGAAAAAATTGAAATTCTTACTGAAATTTTGCATCCTGAGCTATGGTTTCAAATAGCTATGTGTAGCTCTTAAGACGGTTGTCACCTTTGAAATCTTAGCATTAAATGCAATTATTAGATTAGCAACAAATTTATTATAATGACAAAGTTCTGATGTAATAATGTTACCTGTTTAGAGTGTAATGAAAGAAGTAGTTAAGAATCGTTATGCTTTCTTTAGCACTGTCCACGTGCAGGAACACTACACTGAGTAGTCAACCTCTTCCTTTGTGTGGCTAAGTACTAATAAATTGTTGGGCAATTAGAAAGTTGACCTTTCTGACCAACTTTAATTCTAAGTAATTTTTCTCAATGGTTTTGCCACTGCCTGAGGCATTATAAAAATTCATTAAAAAATTAGTGAATATGAGAATAAAAAGATAACTTATTTGGTTCTCAAATTCCAAGCTTCTCCTAGCATTTGCAACAGAATGTGCACATACATAAAACAGATTTTGAGAATGGAGAATTAAAATTAAAAAAAATAAAACCCTCTAAGGCAAATAATTTATATAATTTTTAACTCAAAGGCACAGCACTGGGAAAACTGATAATTTAAAATTATATAGAACTGTAGATTATAGTAACATTTTAAGGAAAGTTTCCTATTTATTTTAACAATGAAAGACGGCAAGGGCAAATAGGTGTATTTGCTTTCTGGTTGGCTCAAATTGGCTGACTGTCTAAAGTTGGTATCGGGGTAATTCCTGCCTGTGATGGAAGAATTTGCAAGAACTCCTGGCAGTTCTAAGATTTCAGTTCATGTAGCAGTATTTCAAGGTAGTTCTGTTACAAATATGCATTCTTACTTGCTAAGAGACATTTCTTATGTACATATTTTTGATAATGCCAATCACTATGAAATAATGTAGGGCTAAGGTGAACTATAGGTATAAGAGTTGAAAAAAAGGCTGAGGTGAAGTTAATGTTTTTAAATTGCAAAAATGTGAAGGTAAAAAGAAAAAAAAGATGATCTCTTTTAGTCTGATTATTCAGGTACATACAGTATATACAGATCAAGCTATATCAAGCACTATTTAATTTTTCATATTCATCGGATGGAAATGGATTAATATTTATATTTAAAACTCTACTGCATTGTATATTTATAATCAAAAGTTAAATTCAGTTACTCATTTCGCTAAAAAAATCTTTGTTATTTTAAATAAAGATCTATAAAGTGCTATGCAACCTGCAAAAGAAATATCTAAGCAAGGCTTTTGCAGGATTCTTTTAATTAGCCTTAGTAAATAAATACTTTCACCATTATGTACTTGTAGTTCATATGTAGCATCATATGTAGCTTATGATGAGCTACAAAGTTAACAAAGTATCCAAATAAACCATTAATTTTACATGTATTCTATTTGTCTTCTAAAAATAAATGTACCAGAAATAGGAAACCTGATATGATAATAAATATTAAATATCATATATTAATGAAATATCACTCTATTTATTGTTCATTATCAAGATTTAAGTGTGTCAAATATACTATCTCAAACCCAGTTGGCAAAAGAGGTGGATAATACATACTGTCCTAGCCAACTAATTTTCATGAAATACAATTAAGTGAGAAGTAAAGAGGCAGGGATTCCTATTTATATACACTTGTATAAAAAAGGAAGGATCTAAAAACTAGTCCCATGATAATCATCTTTCCTTTGGTATCACTGTCAGATATCCTCATTTTATGAAATAAACCTGTAGGAAAGTAAGGCTTAGAATGAATATATTTAGACATAAAAAAATAAAATGTTATTCACAAAGGAAACTAAAGCCTGCTTTTCCGTCTTTGTTAGGAACAACATGAAACCCCTAAATAGTTGCACTAGTTCCATTCAGAAAATCCCCCACTCCATTCAGGCAACAGACTAGGAGAGCAAGGGTGCCTTATCCACAAAGGCTCAGTGAGTGACTTCTGACTGATAATTTCATGCAATTTCATCATCAGTACCAAAATATAACAACTCAAAGTATATTTCTTGTTGACAATGTGTCAAAAATGCCATTACAAAAAGTACTACATTATATTATTTATAAGTTTTTGTCATTCAAGACAAAAATGAAATAGCAAATCAGATGTCATATTATATATTTCAAAAAACACCAGAAAGCCACGAGATTGGTCACTGAGAAGAATACAGGTGTTTGTTTTTCTCTTTTAAGAAAATGATGACAGGGTAGGCAAATTTCATGTGAACATAATGCTAATATCTTTTCTTTTTCTTACACTTTTGGAACTTTTGGCTATATTCATTTCCCCTCTTGTTTTCTGTGCTACTATCGCTGTCACTGGTTTGTTTTTGCCTCTTTCGTTTATTCGTCTGATAAAGGTCAGGGTCACTGGGCTGTTGGTGAGTCCATTCGTAAGAGCTGGGTCCAGCCTCCAGATCTGGAGCACAATTTAGTGAAGACGTTGCAGACGTGCTATTAGGAAGCGGTGCTGCCATCTCATAGTAAGGCAGCTGCAGGGCTGGATTATAGGCATGCCACTGCTGGGGAAAAAAGACAATCATCTAGCAAAACAAGCCTGAAGCGTTAAAAGAAAAAGTTAACAGTTTACATGCATTATACAGCTAACTATGGGCAAACTAAACCACGTGTTAGGACAGTGACTTTCCAAAACAGGAATGTGGTAGTTCCTTTAAATGGTTAATGGAAAGATTCAAGGTAGTGTACAGCTTCCTACAATACAGATTCTGCCTTACAGAAATAGAACACAAGCCAGTTTTACATCTAGTAGCCGCAATATAGAAAAACAGGTGCCACTAATGATGTGTTTTATTTATCCCCCCAAATCCCAAATATTGTCATTTCAACATGTAAACAACATAAAAATTATTAATGAGTTATTTTACTTTCCTTTCTCCATACTAAGTCTTTGAAATTTGGTGTGCATTTTATACTTACAGCACATCTCAATTTGGATGCAACATTTTCACTGAAAATACTTGATCTGAATTTAGATTACCTAGAATTTAACATCTGAAAAAGTAGATCCACATACCCAAGTTCCTGCAAATATTCTTAAAAATATTCTATTAACTGAACCAAGTATCTGCTGTAAAATTTTAATAAAATTTAAAATTAAATAAAACTAAAAACTCCGCTCCTTAGTCTCACATGTGGCTAACTGCCACAGTATGGTACAGCATGTTTGTCAACTATTAAGATAGAGAGACCCTTTCTTGTTTTTAACTCAAATTTCTAACTATTCAAAGTAGATTAAAGATTAATAGAGACAACACAAACCTGCATGTGTCTGTGTGTTTCTCATCTCTACCAAGGATAAAAAATGCTGGGAAGAAGGATATTGACAGTTTTGGATGAGAACTGGTTGTTTCTTAATATCTCACTGTAACTAAGAAAAATTTTTTTCCCAAAAGTTAAATTCTCCATTTTCTTTATGTTTACAAAATGAAAATGGCTGTTTGAAAAATCTGAAGCTCACATATATGTTGGATGTTCACAACAATCACACCCTGTTAATCACAATACCTGTGTTATAGTCCCACGTCTGTCACTAACAAGCTGTACTCTCTTGGGCCTACCGGTTACTACCCCTAGACCTCAATTTTATTATGTACAGAATGAGGAGTTGGAAGAAAAAACATTTCCTAAGTTCCCCTTTAACTTATTGTGACCATAATTATGATTTCTAGGCCAGAACCATATTATCGAGAGTCTCTAGAAATAATGTAGTTTAACACTGAGAATCTAATTTAAATTAAAGTTTAAATGAGAACTCTCTACTCAAATTGTACTTGGACCACAATGCAGCGTCACTACTATCTACCCCTCTTGTGTTGACACACTCGCTGAAGTTCTAGGTGTGAGGCTAAAGATGACTTGGTTGTTGGAGCAGACTACCATTGGGGAGACAGTGCTCAGGGCAGCTTCTGCCTTCACCCCAGGTTTAGATTTGAGAAACAGAAGTTCCATCACAGTCTGTATTATATTACATATTGAACCAAAGGCATATCAAACTTACCATCTTCTGAAGGAAAAAATATTCTTGAGGTAAAACTGCACTGTTAATTGGAAAGAACTGCATGGGAAAGGAAGATCTGGCCGCAACTTCTTCATTTCTTTGGGGAGGTAAAAGAAAAATTAATAAAAAGTTAAAATCCCTACACACAAATGTCCTTTTTTTTAAAAAAAAGAAGAAAAAGGCTCCTTGTTATTAAAAAATAAAGCTTCTCTAAGACAGCTCAGTTAAGATTAACTTTAAACATATACACACAAGTAATCAGATATTATACTGATAATATAGTGACATAGTAGTACCTTAAGTCTTACTAATTGCTACATATCGAAATCTCAATATTTAGAGTCACATCTGGCCTTCTGACAGGAAAATGTTAAATAGCCTTGTATGTGTATAAAGAAACAGACACTTAGGTATGAAGAGAGCAAAGCAAGTCGTTGGTAATCACCAAGGGTACATTCAATCTTCTACAGATATAAAAAGTGAAAGAAATATAGAAATTTTCCTCAATTTACTGTTGAAGATATCTTTACTGTTTAACTATAAAAATTATGCTCTTTCCTAAGTGAACTGCTCATGTTTATCCACGTTTGTGGATTTCTTGCACACATGAATTAAGATAATAAAAACTCATTTAAAAACTGTCGTGAGCTAAAGTTTCCTTTATAAGTGTTGTCATATTTGCTTCTACGAAGCTATTTCATAAATTCCAGTTACAATTACTAGTTAGCTTCTCCAGCTAGCCCTCACTCGTCTCCTTGCGCCACAGCACTGCACAGTTTTAATGCCGGTACTACTAACCCTTAGGAAAGGAGGTGTGCTGTGGCAAAGGCGGGGGCAAAGATGAGGGCAGGGGAGGGACAGATGAGTCGGATGGGCATGCGGACACCCTACCGCTAAGTGGTGAGACTACTGCAAAAACCAGTGGAAGAGTAAAACTAAGGGAGGATTCGGTGTCAGTTGTTACGAAAAAGGAAACTGAATTAGCACTGAAGCTATTGTTCGGAAGGCTCCTGATAACCTCTGGACGAGCACCTTCCATCTAACAATGGGCTTAAGAAGCGTGTAGGAAGGAAGGGTGTGAAGGATGAAAGATTTTTCAGGGAGAAGAAGGGGCAAAAGGTAACAGCCTGATTTGGGGACAAGGTTGGAGGAGACCAGAACATGTGTATAGATAGTAAAGAAAAAAACAAAAAGCGCAATGAAATTACAGAGTGGGGAAGATACAACCTCAGGAGCAGAAGTGCCGGGACTAGCACCATCACGAACACAGATGCAGATTCTCTAAAACCACCGTCCTTCCTAGGCGAATCTCAAGGCATGCATCGTTGTCTACAGAGATGAATCACATGTAAATTGGGAAGAGCTGGGGGCTAAACTGTATCACCCCAAAATTCCCATGTTGAAGTCCGAACCCCCAGTACCTCAGAATGTGATCTCATTTGGAACCAGGGTTGTTGCAGATGTAATTGGCTAAGACGAAGTCTTACTGGAGTAGGATGAGCCACTAATCCAATAGGACTGTTTTCTTTATAAAAAGGGGAAATCTAAAGACAGGCATACACAGGAGAACATCATATGAAGAACCAGGTGATGTACCTACAAGCCAAAGAATATCAAGGACTGCCAAATAACCAGAAGACACCATGAGATAGACACAGAACATTCTCTCTCATAGCCCTCAGAAGGAACTAATTCTGTGGACACCTTGATCTTGGACTTCTAGCCTCAGAACTATGAGACAACACATTTCTGTTGTTTAAGTACCTCTTTGTGGTTATTTGTTATGGCAGCCCCAGCAAACTAATATAGGAACTATTTATTGAAAACAGAAGGCATAAGAGGCAACAGAAGCATAAAAAATCCTTTTCAAAGAAAGACCCATGAAAGACTAAGGATACAACATGTACACCATTTTTCTCTGCACATTACTTCTAGGACACTATATCCTCTTTTCATTCTTCCTTTATAATGTAACAAATACTAGAAAATAAGGTACTACCAATGAAGTATACTGTTGTGGAATATACATATAATTCTGATTTTCTACTCTAGAATTTGTGATTGAGTCTGTCAAACATAAACATAGAATACAAGAGTTCTGACATCTTATACTGCTTGTCTTTCTACCTCTGCCCAAACAGCAACAGCTTGTTTCTTCCTAATTCCTGAGAAATATGAGGTATGTTTGCCCACTAGTAGAAGAGAAGAAGCTCTCCTATTATACAAATGGCTCAATTCATGAGTCTATAGTACATCCCCTACCAACATAGTAAATCACTCCCCCCTTTCTGGTAACACTGGCTGAAATGTATTTACTGAATACCTGCTATGTGTCCAGTATTTTAAATACATGGAATGTATTACAAAATTTGATTCTCACAACAATCTTCGAGGTATGATCCTTGTTTTAGAACAGGTTACAGTGTGGTGAAATAACCTGTCCAAGGTCATACCATTAATGAAGTGGCAGAAGCAAGATTTAAGTTCATATAATTTGAAGTCAGCACCTACTTTGGCTTTTTTTTATGATTTTCTTTCTTTCTTTTTTATTTGAGAAAGAGCGAGAGAGAGCATGAGCAGGGGAGAGGCAGAGGCAGACTCCCCGTGGAGCAGGGAACCCGATGCAGGACTCGATCTCAGGACCCTGGGATCATGACCTGAGCTGAAGGCAGATCTTAACTGACTGAGCCCCCCAGGTGCCCCTCAGCACCTACTTTTTCACTTCTCCTGATTTCCCTGATACAGAAATACTGGGAAGAATGACGATGTGGAACACACTGTGTTTTATTTGGGAGGTAGTACTTCTCCTATAGATAAGCCTGTGTGATTGCCAGTCCTCGGAGGCACTCGCTCATGCCTCAGAAAGATAGGACTTTCAGCTACTGTTAGTTTACATGAGAATATTCAGTTCTGCTGCAGAAGACAAAAACAAACAGGATGGATGAAATGCTTGTAACAGACTCTAAGTAAGCTAGTAGTTTATGGGACGGTGATGAAACCATGTTAGGGACAGAATAAGCAACTCACTTGGGAGATACTGGCAGAAGTTATAATATATGTTCAATTCAGATAGTAAATAAGTTCATAACCTGTCAGACGTGCTACAGATAGACTCAGTCGATAATATGTGGAGTAAGTAAGAGTGTCACTTGTACCCGATGATACGTGTGCCAAACTATCCAGGATCTTTCCTGTTGCTTTTCACTGTGTCTTCTAAATTGGTTTATCACACCATTTATTAATGGTGTGATTTGAACATCTTAATTCAGTTTCAGAGCCTTTCTGTTCCATGACCTCTAGGATAGCTTGCCTGACAGTGTCCTCAGGGGCTACCATTGCATCAGGAAATCAGCCAATACAAAATTTTAGAATATTTGGAAAATTATCATAAAGAAGTTCGAAAAAGTAGTACAATAAATAACAGAATGGCTTAATGTCAGAAGGCTTAATTTCAAGCCTAGCAACTATCACTTTTTCATCTTTATGACCCTGAAAATTAGTTAACTTTTACATCTCTGTTTATTCAAGTACAAGATATGGATAATAGCATCTCTATGATCCATCACAATGACACCTTGGAAGCTTAAGTGATTTAACATCTACAAAAAGCATAAGGTAAACTATAAAGAACACTAGAAATATGAATCTTTCTCACCTGCTACTGAAAATATTAAAACTGAACTTTAAATCAAAATATTTTGCCACTGTTCATCATTTCAGAAAAAAAGTGAATTGCTTAAATTTTATCCCATGTCTAAACAGTAAGGTTTTACAATAGTTCAGAATATATAAAAACTATTTCTCGTACAAGAACATATTTGTTTTTTGAAAAAAATATTTTTAATTACCTGTAGCTGTGTGAATTTATCTTAACACAGCTCTCAAAACTTTGGTTAGCTGGTTCAGAAGAGCGAGAGCTCCCTACAGAAGAAAAAGAATCAACAGATTACTTAATGGTACAATTTTTTGGAGTTCTATTGTTAAGCCATAGAAAAACTCCAAACCTAAAAGGATGTAGCATTGGTCAAAATTCCTTAATCATATAAGGTACATGAATATATCTTTGATCTCCCAAGTGGTATTTACAGATTGTTTACATTACAACAAATGACTGAATTATAACCAAGCTTTGTCCAAAGCCATGGCTGCACAGAAGAATGATATTGACATGGGACCATAAGATAGATGATGTTGTGTTGTTCCACACGCTTGTAGACTAATAATGGCAAAAATTAGTGTGATCTGCCTCTTGTGGAGAATGCAGGAGTTCCCTAAACTGCATTGGCAAAAGTGGATGAAACATTACAGAGGATGCTAAGCAGCTGGCTGGGATGTGTCAGAACATAGTGCATCCCGGCCCATTTTACCAGTCTGTGTGAGTTAACCAAACAGTACTTGAAAGCAATGATACAGCCAATTACCTTTGCAAAATCATTAAAAATATAAATAAAAGAAAGAAACACAAGGAGAAACCTTTTTCCTTTGCAATGAGGTACTGTTTTCTTACTGTTTTTAGTATAATAAGAGGAAAAAAAGAAACAAGCAAGGGATACATCAATAGACTTGCATCACTGAGGGGAGGGAGGCAACATACACATTGCAAGCACTGCACCATAAGCATCACCTCTATCAGTCCCTCAAAACATGAAAGAGGTAGAGTCTACTAGTTCAGTGTTCTCCAGTATTTAATCCGTTTTTGACAGGTGTGTAGAAGACATTTGAGGTCATTGGTGTCCGAAAACTCTCCTCCACAGTGACTGAGGGTCACTCTGCAGCCGCTTTTGGCCAGCTACTTTTGCAGGGGCTTAGATCCAAGGCACTAATGCAGAGTATGGTGTTCGCAAGAGAACGACTAAGGCACCCACTCTACCTCCCAAACAGTAGGTATTTGATACCACACACTAGCACTGACAAGATCGGCAAATGACCTTGATGTATTCAAGGCTAGAGCTGTGTGTCCCAATTCATTTAGATTTGCTTAATTTACAACAGCCAATAGCAACTATCATAGCTACTTGCTGGCTGGTACTAAGATGGAACATTTTAAACTTTAATATAGAAAAGATGCCATAGGATTGGCAATACTAGTTAATCATATAACACTATGAATGTCTACATGTATTCTGAGAAAATTTAACAGAGACAAAAGGAACACTTTTTTGGTCTTACATTATATAGAAAACACAATGTTCACACCTCTGAGAACAACACCATCAACAAAACACACTTGGAAGATTCTTCAGTGGCAAGACCTACCAAATCGATACTGTACATTAATTGGTCTTCCATATAAACGTATTCCATTCAGCAAAGCTATGGCATAAGACACCGATTCAGGGTGCTTAAAGCAGACAAATCCAAAAGTCTTCGGCTTTCCTTCTCTGTCTTTGCATATAGTCACTTTGGTTAATGGCCCAGCCTATAAAAAACTTAAAAATTATTTTCTCATAAATCTAAAGATTTTTTTTTTACATTCAGATAAATCAAGTATATTCAACTTCAGACTTCAAAATAAATCTGTTAGCAGTAATTGCTTTATGTAGCTCTGCAAATGATGCATTTTCCTAACAGTAAATATCATATTTCATCACACTTTCTAGTATTTTTTGCTCATCAAGAAAACATTCATGGTGTTAAGAACAGAAAATTTTAGGTAACAGTTCCAAATCTTAAAAGAAATGTTACCCTCTGCTAGGTTTAACAAAACAATTTAGAGAGCATTTAAATCTAAGAGTAAAATACTATTTTATCTCCGTATGTATTAACTGTGTATAACTCAAAAACAAATTGAAATGACAAACCTAATGTTGGTTTGAGTGAGCCTAAAAAACTGTTGTATTGTAGCACGGCCTCATTTTTTTTGTCAGAGTTAAACATTTTGACAAGAGAAACTAATTTATCATGTATTTTGATCTAATAATCCCATTTGGTAAATATTCCCAAAGGAAAAAATGTTTTAGTATGTTTACGACTTTTAAGTAGGTGCACTGTTTATATGAGTGAAAAATTGGAAAGGTTCTAATTCCCACAATGGGAGAATATTATTCCATCATGTATTTAAAAAATGGAATAAAACAAAATAAATTGAAAATATTCAGACTGTATTGGTAGTAAAACCTATAACTAGCAGGAGAGTAAAAAAGCAGAGTGAAATATTGTAAAAAGGTATTAATTACAACTAAAAAAATTACATGTCCCCCATGATAATGATTACAGGAGGCACCCACAAAGACTTATAAACAACTAAGATTTAATGGCAATTGGCTCATGCTTTTTACTTTTATTTATTTATTTTTTTAGATTTTATTTATTTTTGAGAGACAAAGAAAGAGCATGAGCGGGGTGAGGGGCAGAGGGAGAAGCAGCCTCCCTGCTGAGCAGGGACCCTGATGCGGGTCTCCGTCCCAGGACGCTGGGACCATGACCTGAGCCAAAGGCAGATGCTTAACCGACTGAGCCACCCAGGCACCCCTGGCTCATACTTTTTAATTCTACTTTAATGATTGATTACTTTTCTCTGTCGAGTTGGATAAAGAAATCGCTTTTATTCTAAAGAAAAATGTTAACTATCATCTTTAAAATGATACTACATTTTAAGATTCCGTCTTTTTTTTTTTTATTCCTTTTCTGCTTTCTCAGGGACTAGCTCATCCTCCCTTCTGGATCCAAGGACCACTTCGTCAACAAATCTATTTTTTACACTCATGCCGCCTGGAGACCTGTGTGTGACTGTTCTTCAACATAATTGAAACTGAATTCATTATCTTTCTCCTCCAAATCTCTACTTCAGTATTTCTTAGTCAAAAGTACAAAAACTTTAAACCTGATTTTTTCACTTCAAAGGATAATCAGAAATTTGAAAGAAACTAGTAAAAGGATAAATATACAGTAATAAAAAAACCCAATTTTAATCAGTACTGTTCTACTACAGATATTAAATATATGAAATCACAAATGAAAAGAGTATGCTTAAATACTTTGAATTTTACAAATTCGAAGGTATACCAAAGCATTTCTAAAGATAAATTTCAACAAAACTTGCTTGTAGTAACAATCCCATCATCTTTTAGTCTTTTTGAAGACTAAGTTCATGTGTTTTAAAAAGCCTTTCTAAAAGACACCTCATTTTAGCAAATTCTTACAGAATACAGAAGGACCTAGGCAAAAATAAAAACATATGCTTGGCTGCCTGATCTGTTAAAAGACATGAACATTTTGTTTAGGTAGAAATTATTTAAAAAATGAGAAGATTTTATATCTACAATATCTATCTATCTATCTACCTACCTACCTACCTTGTAGATCCATACAACTCATAGTGATCCAGTTCCTACTGACTAGAAATAATGTAAGTGCGTGCTGGGGGCCTTTATGCCTATCCCCAACTCCCCTCCTCCTTTTTGCAGGCTCAACATAAGAGAAACCTTCAGGAAAAAAGAACTATAAGGTCTTTTCTTTTTTCTGTTTTCTTTTTCTTTAAATTTTTTTTGTTGTTAGAGTGGAAAGTTTCAAATGATATTGGGGAAAATAACTATAGGAAAAGACAACTATCAGAGCAGATTAAAAAGGGCAAATTTTAAAAGATGGCAACTTAGAAAAGTAAGCATAAAAGCCTTAAACATATTTTTCAAATAATAAAGTTTTATGTCCAGGAAAGGAAACTGTGTTCCTTGGAGGGGGAATTCTCTTGATCAAATTGTGTGTATCTGAAATTAACAGAAGACAGAAACAAAGTTAGGGCCTTTCAAAAACCATGTAGAGAACCTTTTTCACTGCTAGTAGCACTTACCTAGTCCCAGAAATTTAGCTTTGCTATTGTCTGCCTTGGAACTTGCCCTTATTCTGATAGGGGAAAGTCTTTCTTTCTTGATTTCTCATTATTAGTATTAGTAGTATTAGTAATTGTACCACTATTAGTGGTAGCAGCAGCAGCAGCAGCAAACACTCAGAAATGCCAAGCTCAATTCTGTTTTACCTGCATTAAGTTATTTAATCTTCCCACATCACTTTGTAGATGCTATTACTACCATTTAACATTTAAAGAAACTGCCGTACTGAGATAGTCATTTACTTGCCCAAAGTCACATTGACATTAGACATTATGACATTACAGAGTTCATGTTCCAAACAACTTCACTATATTACATATCCTTCTCTTTTTAGATTATCCTAAATCATGGTAATTAATTTTTAAATTTCCCCTTTTAGAAAGACCAAGGGCGGGGCTCCTGAGTGGCTCAGTCGTTAAGCGACTGCCTTCGGCTCAGGTCATGGTCCCAGCGTCCTGGGATCGAGCCCCACATCCGGCTCCCTGCTCAGTGGGAAGCCTACTTCTCCCTCTCCCACTCCCCCTGCTTGTGTTCCCTCTCTCGCTGTGTCTCTCTCTGTCGAATAAATAAATAAAATCTTAAAAAAAAGAAAGACCAAGGGTTATCTCTTAAATTTGTATGTTCAGCATCTTACTTCGTGTTTGTCATGTAATGGCTAGATGAATGGCTGGAAGAGTAGATTTCTTTAGAAGTGACATCTACATGTATACAATAGGTGAGTGTTTACTGGGGACAGAAGGCTTACTCGTGGAGGCCCTAAATCCCGAAAAGTTTCCAAAAGGCCCTCTTGGTATGAAATACAGGGAACTGCCCAGGGAATCAATTGCTCATAGTCATGATTTGACTGTACGAATCATTAAATCTTACTTACCATACTGGAGTAAAAACACCCTCCGTATCAAAGGGTTTGGAGGAATAAGTAATGTATAGGGTAACATTTTTAAAATCTATACCAATGCTGGATGTAAGGCGTAAGGGCGCTTATTACCTGAAGGAAGGTAGTGACAGGGCTGTTTTCTGTTTTGCCCTAGACACCCAAGGCCCAGGCAGTCTCCGCAAAGCCCCTCCTCAGGGCCGGGGGCTGGGGGGAGCTAAGTCACTTCCCACTCCCAGGGCTCTATAGTGGGGATGGGGATGGGGCCCATATTATATATCACTTCACTACTAGTTGCTCACCTAGAGGCAGGTGTGCCAAAACGGAACTAAATTATAAACCTAGGTACAAGATGCGGCGGGAAGGGGGCCGGGCTCCGGGTGGTCCGGGTGCGCCCCGCCCCTCGGGCTGCGCTTCCGGCTCGACGGTCCCCGCCCGTCCGCCGCCCCCCGCCGACGATACCTGAAGGAACAGCTCGTAGAGAATCTCTTCCCGTACTCGGGCCTCTAAATTCCCCACAAACACCGTTCTGTCGGCCTCCTCCTGAGCAGGGAACATCCCTCCGGTCTCGGCCCGAGGCTGGAGGAGGTCTCCAAGCCCCGCCCCCTCTCGTCGCTTTTCTGCGCCGCTCGGACTACGGGATCGGGGCCGGCGACGGGAGCGCGCGCGCCAGGGGCGGGGCGGGGCTGCGGGGCCACGCCCCACAGAGGCTGGCGGGGACTGCCCGCCGCGCCGCCACGCTGCTCCGGATCCCATCGGGAGCCTCGGAGAGTGAGTGAGAATTAAAAAGATTACGGCGCTCGGGGCTTTGCCCTCTCGCTGGTGGAGTGCCTTCCATTTTTCTAGGTACACCATTGTTAATTGACTTTGGATTTATTCAATCAACATTTTCAATAAAAGAGATATTTTAAGACATACTACCTGCAGTACTGGAGCTGCCCGGTTAATGGGGGAAGATTTGTTTCCAAAGAGTGAATGAATAAATCATTAGGAGTTTGAATTTATATTCTGTATAAACTAGTTTTTTGAAAGAATAAGTCCATGCATGCGTGGATGTGAAATACAATAGAATCCTAGAACTAAAGTTTATTTACCTAGGAAGCGCGCCCTAGAGAAGTCTTTGAAAATGGGTACACAGGTTTTAGGTGGACTCCAGAAGGCCTTTGAAAACTTGAGAAAACGGCTTCTACCGAGGAACACTACAAAAAAGATAGCAAGTTTTGTGATTGAAGCCAGAATTTTTGAGGATGGCTGCAGGGCGCTTGTAGTGGGATCCAATGTTTGTACTTTGTATCAGGACTGTACTTTGTATACAGTGACCAGGGTGAATAATTAATTTTTACTTGAGGAGGGTTAGGGGAAAAAAATCCTACAAAAAATAAAGGTAAGTAAAAGAAAGGGAGAAGAAAACCCACTCAGAATCTCAGTGGATGGATAAATCAACTGTCAACTATTGGCTTCCTTTTTGAAAAATCCATATGTCTATGAAAGACACTGAATATACAAGTAATCAGGACATCATTTGGCTATTGGTTAGGAGTGGTGATAATTCAGGTTCTATTTCTTAAGGAATGGATTGGGCTAATGTAAATTACAGTACTTCATTTAGGTATTTTTTGAATGCTTGCTATGTACCAAGCGCTGTCTTTAATCCCTGGGAAACAAAGGTTAAGTATAAAGATCTGTCCTAAAGCTTTCAGCGTAATGAGAGGGACAGATTTCCCCGTACAAAATCATGTGTCAGTAACTTCAGTAGTCACCTTCTGTTGATATCATAAGTGTATAAGTCCTGTCTCCATTTTTCCTTTCTTTCCTCTGTCATCAACATTGTGGTAGGGTAAGAGGGGATTAAGGAACCTAACACATTGTAGTTTTTTTTTTTTTTTAAAGATTTTATTTATTTATTTGAGAGAGAGAGAATGAGAGATAGAGAGCACGAGAAGGAAGAGGGTCAGAGGGAGAAGCAGGCTCCTTGCTGAGCAGGGAGCCCGATGCGGGACTTGATCCCCAGACTCCAGGATCATGACCTGAGCCGAAGGCAGTCGCTTAACCAACTGAGCCACCCAGGAGCCCCTAACACATTGTAGTTTATAACAAATATATGTTGATCAAATGAATGGATACCTGAAGGTCTCAATTATGTGTCATACTATTGATTTTTTAAATTCATTTATCTCATAAATCTTATCCAATGAACATATTTCCTCGTTAACTTCCCCTCAGTCACAGCTAATCTGGGAGTTGGATCTTCAGGTTTCACTGTAAAATTTGCCGTACACATATCTGGTTGTGAATCATATAAACCTTTAGCTGTATTTATAAATAATTAACAATCATGTTGTCTTGCTATATTGAAGCTTGCATCATACCTTTTTTTTTTTTACAAATGTGTATGATTTTGGTGTTCTTATCACATCCTCTTTTCTTATAGTTTTTTTTTAAAGATTTTATTTATTTATTTGACAGAGAGAGAGAGACAGCAAGAGAGAGAACACAAGCAGGGGGAGTAGGAGAGGGAGAAGCAGGCTTCCCGCGGAGCAGGGAGCCCGATGTGGGGCTTGATTCCAGGACCCTGGGATCATGACCTGAGCCCAAGGCAGACACCCAATGACTTAGCCACCCAGGCGCCCCTTCACATCCTCTTTTCTTTTGGCAGGACCTGAATTTATGGTGCTTATACTTCTATAGTACTTTTTTAATGTTATAAGCTCTGAAAGTCAGCTCATGCAGTTAGCTGTTTATTCAGAATTTGACCTACATATATATCATTTTTCTAATTTAAGCTTGCTGTATTTCCTAACTTATATTGAATGAACACATTGTAATAAAACTAGCAGTAGTTAAAAAATAATTTATTCTCGGGGCGCCTGGGTGGCTCAGACGGTTAAGCGTCTGCCTTCGGCTCAGGTTGTGATCCCAGGGGCCTGGGATTGAGTCCCAGCATCGGGCTCCCTGCTCAGAGGGGATCCTGTTTCCCCCTCTGCCTGAGACTCTCCCTGCTTGTGCTCTCTCTCTAATAAATAAATAAAATCTTAAAAAAAAATAATTTATTCTCAGCATTTCCTGGACCATTACTCAAATGTAAGATTTAATGGGTTAAATGTATGGAATACTCTAAAGAATTAGCCTTTCTTGACTCAGGACGTTTTACACCCCTAACCTTATGTATTCAAAAATGAAAATGTTTATATATATATATGTAAAACTATAATCCATGTATATAAATCTGTCATCTATCTATCTGTCATCTAAAACTAGAGCTTCTTTCTCCCTTTCTTTGCCCAGTTGACTCTTACTCTCTTTTGTAGTTCAGCCTACGCAGCATCTCCTACAAGGTTTCCCTGAACTCTGCACTCTAGATTAGCTGGCTGCCCTGCTATGTGGTTCCATGGTTCCATAGATATACCTTTTTCAAGCCCTCCTCACTGTGAATTGCAATAGGGTAAATATATTTCAGTACCTAGGACAAACCTCGACATATCTGTGGCTATATCATAAGTAGTTGTTGACATAATACAGTTTGAATGAATGAATGTCTCTACTTTGTATGTCCAACTACATTATCAGTACATGCTTAATAAAAGTTGCATGAATGGATGAGTGAATGGAGAAACTTGATAGATTAGTGTAAAGGGACTCTAGTGGATTCTAAAATTGACCTCACTTTTGTCTTCACTTTTTTCCTACCCTCATTTTTTTCTCTATTCTGATTTTCTTAACCATATTTGTCCCAAGTAAATATAGCTTTTTTTGTTTGTTTTACTTGTATTAGATGATTATTGTAAAGAGATATTTTTAATGTTTAAAGAAATAAAGAAAAAAAATAAGTCTGCCATGCAGAGATAAACATTTTGGAGGAAAACCTTTCTAACTTTGATCTATACATATATATGTAAAACATTTTAGGAAAATAAATTTTACTATACATATTATTTTTTAGCTTGCCTTTTCTCCCTTTTTTTTTTTTAAGATTTTATTTATTTGACAGAGAGAGACACAGCGAGAGAGGGAACACAAGCAGGGGGAGTGGGAGAGGGAGAAGCAGGCTCCCCACCGAGCAGGGAGCCCGATGCGGGGCTCGATCCCAGGACCCTGGGATCACGACCCAAGCCGAAGGCAGACGCTTAACGACTGAGCCACCCAGGCGCCCCTTGAACTACATAATGGAGACTTTCTATATCAATTAATACTGATTTATCTACATCATTAATTTTAATCCACAGTATGTACATAATTAGACTAATCCCCCACTGTTAGACATTTACATTGTTTCCATTTTTTAGCCATGATAAAAATGCTGAGATTAAAACCTTGCTCTTATGTCTTTGTGCACATATGTTAGTATTTCTGTGGGAAAATATCTTGGATGTTTGATTGCCGAATCAAAGGGTAAGACCATTAAACATTCTGACACATATTGCTAAATTATACAAAAAGATTGTGCCAAAATATGTTCTGATAAACAATGACTCCCCCATCTAAGTAAACACTACTCAACTACCTAGTATAATCACGTGTAAAGTCCCTAGAAGCGTACCTGGTACGTAGAGCTCAATCAAATTTATATCTTCATCCTTATTGTATTATTTATATTGTATCGATGTCTGTAAGCTTAAAATCATTTTTTATTTCGAAGGAGGACTAAATAAGCACGGAAATATTCTCTTACTAAACAATAGATATTTTGGGACGCCTGAGTGAGTCAGTCGATTAAGCATCTGCCTTCGGCTTAAGTCATGATCCCAGGGTCCTGGGATCGAGTTCCGCATCAGGCTCCTTGCTCAGCAGGGAGCCTGCTCCTCCCTCTGCCTACTGACCCCTCCTCCCTGCTTGTGCTCTCTCTTTCTCTCTCTGACAAATAAATAAAATCTTAAAAAAAATAAACTATAGATATTTTATATAATTTGCCATTTCTCAATATTCTGCTATTTAATGCAATGGACATTAATCTCAATTTTATCACTATTGACAGTAAGTAAAAAATATGAAAACAGTATAGTTTTTTTATATTTTGAAACTCTGCTATGTATTGTACTGTATTAAATGCCAAGTTAATATTTTGAATATGAGCTCTTCAGAATGGCAAAGATGAAAATAATCCATAAGATTAATATTTCACTGTCACATCAAAAGCACAAAATAAAAAATTACACGTTAAATAGGAAAGATTTATCTTTTAAGTATAAACTTGTTAAGAATCTCTTTTAACATGTATGACATTTATATTACCTTTCTTCCCTCATTCCAAAATGATTGGAATGACTAGGATGATTAGTAGATCATTAGAATGATAGAAATGATTACTCCTATCTTTGTTAGAGAAGTACATTCGTGGTCTCCAGTCAAATTATAGTAGTGGACTCCTTCTAAAAATGAAGTCTCACATAAAATCCCTAGAGAGTGAACAGTTTAAATTGATGAGTTTTAAATTTTTCATGGTTTTTAAATGAATACCTCCTTTTGTTTGTGGATTCTTTGATATACCTCCCAGACCTTGATTAGTTTCTACTGATCGATGATATGAATTAGGCATTTCTGTTCTTAAAGTATCTTTGGAAATATATAGAGACTTGATTTTATAAAAAACAAATTGAATTTTTGAACTGATAATGCGTGTACTTACACTGGTTCTCTATTTTCCAGACCTACTAAAGTCTTGCTGGAAGGAAAATAAGGGGAAAAATGAAGTAAATGTGAAAAAACCCCCATAATTTTAAAATGTTATATTAAAAATAAAAATATTTTTTGTTTATTTTCCAATTATAGAACTCAAGAATAAGCTAGCATTTTGAATTTTAAAATAGCCACTGAGCTTGGGTTGCAAAACTGCACAAGCATGAAAATCTCATATTTTATATTTGACAGCTTGATGGATATGGATTTTATTATTGATTTTATGGTATATGAAGACAGCTTAGTTTGTAATCAAAATGAACATAAACCACAACGTTTTCTGACTCTTTCCATTTCTAGCATTTTTTAACATCACATTTGCTCTAGGCTTTCAACAGACATATTCTTCCTGACCACTTCTGAAATCTTGAGGTTAAGAGGAATAAAGAAAGATATAATTACTTTTTCTTTCCTTCAAATTTAACTTCGGCAGCTGTTTGTGACTTCTTAGAGTTTTGACTTAAAAATCCTCTCACCACCACAAGCCAGATAAGAGAAAACAAACCACCTTACCTTTACTACAAACAGGGAGGAGCAAGAGATCAGGAATCTTTCTTGATAAAACCTACCAGACTGGCAATCTTACCAAAGAAAAACCTTAATGAATTTCAGGATTTCTTTTTTGCTGACTCTGAGGGCTGCTTTTACTTTTATTGGATTCCAAATGAGAGTATACATTTTTCTCTGTTTGATGTGCTGGGCAGGATCTGGTAAGAACTGAATAATTTGATTTATCTTACTAAATCGTGTGTAAGATAATCGGTATGGTCTTCTGATTCTGGGATAAAGAATTTTATGACATCATAGTATGAAGAAAAATAGTATGATTTGGGTACTAATTATATCAACTGGGTAATTATGAAGAAAGTTTATATATGTGTGTGTGTTTCTTAAATTGTATATTCTGTATTTTATTTGCTTTCCAGAAAATTAATAACTAAAAATCTTCTTACAAGAAGATGTAGAGAACAGAAATATTCAAAAGAAAGTTAGAATAATTCAGTAATAGAGAAATTAATTCAATATTTGAAAATCATGACTTATTAAACATCTTGTTTCAATTTCAGTGCTCAAGTAATCTTACTTTTTACTTAGGAAACGTTTTACTTAGGTAAATTGCCAATCGCAAAGCAAAAAAGTAAACATATATACTACAACTTTTTTTTTTGACCTATTATGCTAAAGTGTAACAAAACCCAAACTGATTTATAGTAATAAAGTAGAACTTTATTCTCCTGGTTTACTGGTTTATAGTAATAAAGTTTATTAATGTTAGTAATATCATTTACTTCTTTCTGGTAATAAAGTAGAACTAGAACTACTTGTTCTACTTTATGATAATAAGTAACAAATTTAAAATTCATGATGAACAGATTTTTGTGGCTTTGTAAAAGCAGATGACTTTGTTTTAAATTTCCTTTTAAAAAAATTCTTGAATGTATCCTTGAATAACCTTAAAATATCACCTAGAAACTCAAATTATTTCTTGTTTCTTTTCAGTTGGATATTTGAGTTAATCAAATTCTAGAAATGTTTGAGTTTTATATTCAAATGCAGAATCTAAATGATATTAATATACAATTTATTATATTTTTCTTATTTAGATGTTTCTTGATAGGCATTTTATATTTGTGTAATGTATGATAGTGGCATCTTAATTTAGAAGTCAGAGAAATTTGAAGTCTAGGCCCCTAACTTTGTGTCATTTATAGATTACATCATTTTAGTATCATAGTTTATACTCTAAACTCATGTGGCAGACTTTCTAAGATTATTGATTTGATTAGTAGTTAGGAATTACCTAAATCTTTAGTTGGGAAAACTCTGATGTAATTACTATGTATGTTTCTGTCTCTGTTGACTGAAGTAGAACAGCAGGCCCTTTAGATATTAATGACAGTAAATAGAAAATAGGGAAATTAAAGATTTCAGTTATTCTCAAAATCATTTGTAACCCATGCAAACTCTTAGCGTGCCCTCTCATTTTCCTTGAAACCCCACATGCCTAGGGAATTGTTGATTTTTCAGTAATTTCATATATGTATGTTTTATTCAAATGATAAATTCCCTTCCCTTCTCTACTAGATATTCTGATATGTGCCTCTTAGAGAGCCCATCTCACACTCCTCAACATGAAAATTATTACATGATTACATCTGCCTTCAAAAAAGGAAAAACATTCCGAAAAACCGAGATTATCAGATGTTTTAAACATTTTTAAATGGAGGGATGTCTGGGTGGCTCAGTTGGTTAAGCTGCCAGCCAGCCCTTGATTTTGGCTCAGGTTGTGATCTCAGGGTCCTGGGATCAGCCCTGTGTGGAGCCCCAAGTTGAGCCCATATCAAGTCTCACATGGGGCTCCGTGCTCTGTGGGGAGTCTGCTTGAGTATTCTCTATTTCTCTCTCTCTCACTCTCTCTCGCTCTCGCTCTCCCTCTACCCCTCCCACCTGGCTCACGCTCTCTCTCTCCCTCTCTCAAATATTTAAAAAAAATTTTTTTTAATGGGATAAAAGGGGAATGGAGAGGTAGCTGAACAAACTATGTACAGATATGTATCTATTTGCATATATATTCAAATTATATCCATATATATTCTTATTACAATTTCTGATTCTTATTAAGTGCTTAAATGGTAGTTGTAGTTGCAAGGGTCAGCAAATATTTCTGTAACGGGCCAGATGGTCAACATTTTAGGCTTTGAGGGGCATACAGTCTCTGCTGTATCTATTCAGCTCTGTCATTGTAATATGGAAACTGCTATAGACAATTCGTAAACTAATGAGCATGGTTGTGTTCTAATAAAATTTATTTTAGACAACATTTGAATTCATTACAATTTTCACATGTCACAAAATATTATTATCTTAATTCTTTTCAACCATTTAGAAATGTAAAAACCTGCCTGATCTTGCCAGCTGGATTTGGCCCTTAGGCCATAGTTTGCCAACTCTCATATTCCAGTAACTTGGAAGAGATATTAAAAATAGATTAATTCTTCTTTCTCATTTTACAGTTGAGGACAGTGAAATTCAGAAAAATTGAGTCACTTTTTTAAGATGATAAAACTTATAAATATAAAATTCTCGGGTATAATATGCAATATAAAATTCTCGGGAATCTTGTTTAAAGTACAGATTCTTATCCCCAGGCTGGAAGTGAAGCCCAAGATTCTGCAATTCTGATAAGCTCCCAGGTGATGCCTATGGGTATGTGGGACTACACTTTGAGTAGGGAGAGTGTAGAAATTTGTAGAACCTTACTTAGTAGGCTTTGTAGGGCAATGATCTTTCCAAAATCTATGGCACTTTGAGCTCATTGACTCAACAAATTCATCACTATTTTTCTCTACATTGTGTAAAAATTTATATATTTGTATAAAAATTTTGTAAAAATTGTATAAATTTGTATTAAAAATCTTTCAGATGTGACTAGTAATTTATTTCTACTGATTTGCTAAAATCACATGCCTACAAGCAACTTTAATTTATTGTACAAAAGTTTCTTTAAGGGTGACTTGCAAGAACATGAAATTTGCATTTAAAAGACCCAGATTTAAGTCCTGAAGGGTTGTTATCTCAAGGCAGAATCACTTAACCTCTGTGAACCTCAGTTTCCTCATTTTATTTATTTATTTATTTATTTATTTATTTTAAAGATTTTATTTATTCATTTGTGAGAGAGGCAGAGGGAGAGGGAGAAGCAGACTCCCTGCTGAGCAAGGAGCCGGATGTGGGACTCGATCCCAGGACCCTGGGATCATGACCTAAGCTGAAGGCAGCCGCTTAACCATCTGAGCCACCCAGGCACCCAGTTTCCTCATTTTAAAATGGAAGTAAAAGTCGTAATACTGTCTCACTGCATTGCAAAGCTCAAAGGAGGTAACATAAATGTGTGATTTGGTCAATTATAAATTAGGATAGAATAATCCACTGTGTTTTATTCCATGTACATTTTCTCTGTAATTGTCTCAGATTAATTTCCAGGTGTAGGACTTCACACTATAGAGTTGTGGTAGACCTGTATAGACTCTGGGTATCAGAATCCCCTGGGGTATGTATTTTAAAATGCAGATTTACCTACCAAATCAGAATCTCTGGGGATGGCACCAGGAAACTACATTTTGAACAAACTTTCCCAGTCATTTTTACCCTCATTTTTAAACCCATGCTTGAGAATTCTTGATGTAAAGACTTAATCAGACATCTACTTTATTTTGTGTAGTCAGCTTCATTTTTCCACTACTTTCCAAACATTTGCACAGTTGGAAGAGTTACTGATGGAATATATGGGTTACTTATGACCTGTTAAATAGTATATATTTTCTAAATGTGCTTTGATTGTTTCAAAACTAGAAAATTGAAGACACTTTTACCTCTTATTTTGCCTTCTGCCCCTAGCCTTCAGAGATTAAAGTTCTATCTACAGTTTTGTGTCTTAACTGACTCTATGGCCATATAAACCTCTGTTTTTGTAGGCATAAGGTCAGTATTGTTATTTACCTGACATTTCGCTGGCCCCAAAGGTCTTCATTCTTTCTATTACACATGAATATAATTGAGCTAGTGAACTTGGTTGCTCAACTGTTTGCATAATAACTTGTGCCATGAGTATGGTTATGCTTTTCAGATGTCGCTCATAAATGTTCTGTTGCTTCTAATTGTATGATCTTTCTTCATATATAAAATGAGGGAAAGGATAGCAAATATAAAGTAGCACAGTGCCCGACATGGAGTGAGTGCTAAATAAGCATTAAGCATTATTACTATCATTGCTGGTATTGTTATCGCTGTTAACAAATATGTATTGTTTTCAGAAATGGGGAAAAAGAAGAGGTTTTCATGGAGTCTTTTGAAGATGAGAGTGGGGTGTCAGAGGAAGTAGGGTTAAACCTTTCCAGGATGTGTTAGGATTGTTAGCTTTTTATGGTTGGGTTTTGAGGCTCCTCTGTATTGACTTGGTCAATATTCAAAGTTGCAAGGCAAGGGGCACTGGGGTGACTCAGTGGGTTAAGCGTCTGCCTTCAGTTCAGGTAGTGATCCCGGGGTTCTGGAATCAAGCCCCATGTCAGGCTCCCTGCTTGGGGCGGGATCTGCTTCTGCCTCTCCCTCTGCCCCTCCCCCTGCTTGTGTTCTCTCTCTCTCTCTCTCAAATAAATAAAATCTTAAAAAAAACAAAAAACAAAAAACGAAAGTTGCAAGGCAGACTAATTTGTCTTAGTAGCTTACCAAGTGTGAAAATGGGTTTGAAACCAAAGAATGTTAGAATAATACAAGTCATGGGGACTACTTGTTTCAGCTCCTTCCATTTAAAGAAGCCGCAGCTCAGAGAGGGGGAAATTTGCTCAGAGTAACGAGATGTTTGAGGAGGCCAGAGGCACGTGTGTCTCAGCTGTCCGTGTCCAGGGCACTATCCATGCCTCTGGACACTGTCCATTTGCTCCCCTTGTCCTCTTCACAGCCATTGTCACTATAATGGAACTATATTTCAGAGATACAACTGAACAACCTAGAATGATTATCCTAACTTCACTATATGCCTTTGAT
This sequence comes from Eumetopias jubatus, assembly GCF_037043125.1. Taxonomy (NCBI): domain Eukaryota; kingdom Metazoa; phylum Chordata; class Mammalia; order Carnivora; family Otariidae; genus Eumetopias; species Eumetopias jubatus. Next base: position 29,268,724 of record NW_028274807.1, read on the forward strand.
ATTTTTAACAATTTTAACCCCACATCAAGCTTCTATAATCGAAGCCTCAAGATTTTCAGAATTCTTTCTCAGTGTACCTCTCTGTTGGGATTACTGCTAGACTCATCATCTTCTTATATATTTAGTGATGGAAGCCAATATTGTGCCCCTGCTACTGAATTTATGATCACAGTAGTTACTCAGTATAGTATCTAGACCCTCAGTTTATTTCTCAAATGATTTTAAAAAAATCAATACTTGCTTTTCTGTTCTAGATATCTTCATCCTTTTGCTGGTAATATTATTTTTGCTATTACCATTATCACTTAATTGAATTTGATTTAAACCATTTTTTATCATAAAATTAATGACTGAATATTTTAAACCTAGTTGCACATAAAATACACTAGAACAGAGAAATAAACTAATATCTCCATCATTATAAACAATTAATTTATTGTTTTATTTCATATCCATTCTAATATAATGAATATGTGTGTGCACAAATGTGTTTTAAGTGTACTGTATATTATATATAATGTAGATAAAATTAGAACCATTTATATACACACATATATATATATGGATTATATAAGATTTCTTAATTGGTGCATACAGTCCCCATCATATGGGGACAACATTAATTTCTTTTTCTAGTCTCTCAATTCTGTGTATTTAGTTGACTGCTAAATATTCACTGTTAAAAATCCTGTGATAAACATTGATGTTAATAGTCAATGGGTATAATAATAAAAATATGGGAATATTATTTTAATTAATCTTTATTTGATTTTTTAAGAAGATTAAGCACACTTTGATGACTTAATGAGCCATTTTCATATTTTATAAAATATCTTTATATCTTTCTCTTGATATTCAGTTGGGTATTTTCTTCATTTATACTTTATATGTAAGTATATCAATTTCCTTCATACCTTTCATTGAAATATTTCCCTAGCTTATATATTCTTGTCTTTTGTCTAGTGTATAGTGTTTATGTACAGAAGTTTGAAATTTATATGCTGTGAAATCTATCAGTCTCACACTTTATGGTTTCTTTCATTTTTATGCTAAAAAGTCATTCCTCAACTGAGGTCATACACATATTATTTTTTTTTAAGATTTTATTTATTTATTTGAGAGAGAGAATGAGAGAGAGTACGAGAGGGAAGAGGGTCAGAGGGAGAAGCAGACTCCCTGCTGAGCAGGGAGCCCGATGTGGGACTCGATCCCAGGACTCCAGGATCATGACCTGAGCCGAAGGCAGTCGCTTAACCAACTGAGCCACCCAGGCGCCCCGGTCATATACATGTTATTAACTGTGTTCTTCTAGTTCATATAATTTATCTTTCCTAGAGTCAATTATCCTAGTCATTGTTTATTTAAAAATCCATTATCTTTGACTATGAATTGCCATAGTTATCATGGGTAATGTAGTTTATTTCTGGGTGTTCCCATTGTTTCATTAATCTGTGTATCAATTCTTGATTCAGTTTCAGGGGCCTCTTTTTAATTGGTTTATAGTATAAACATAATTTTAAACATGCCCCTCTATTATCTTTAAAAAATCATTCATTTTCTTTGGGCATTTATCCCCTCCCTGGAGACATCTCACTGAGACCTTAATTTAGGATTACATTACACATATAAGTTAATATGAGTAGAACTGATTTTGTGATATCTCTTCCATTCTGGATCATGGTATATCTCAGTGTTTATTCAAATCTTTTCTGTTTCTATGTAAGGTTTTTAAGCTTTGTAGTTTTCTTTTAAGGGTACCGTATATTTCTTTTTTCCTTTGGGTCTTCTTTTCTCTGTCTCTTCCTCCTTCTCTTCATCCTCTCTCTCTTCTTTATTCTCCACTTTTCAAAGGGCTAATTAACTTGCAAATCACAAGAACCTGGTTGAAACTAGCTAAGGAAAGAAGAAATGTATTATCTCATATAACTGAAAAGTTTTACACTAAATACCACTGGATCCAATACTGGAAAAAAAGATTACTATCTGTAGCTTCAGGATGTGTTTCCTTATAGCTTGAAATCTGGAAAGAAGAAAGCCACTTCTCTCTCAACTTCCCCCAAAGGGTCCTGAATGGACCTGTTTGGATTTTATATCCTCCTGTGGTCTAATCTTGGGTGTAGGCAGATTCGGCATTCAGACTGGCCCAGGATGAAGGGAGAGCATGTCTTTACGGTTAGTTCCAAAAATTCACGTAGTATTGGGGTGGAGGGGAAGTTTTCAAAAAGAAAAGCTGGAGAGCTGAGAAAATATAAAATATATTTACAGCAATATTAATAATTATATTTTTGCGTGTTTTAATATTTTTCTTTATTATATTGACTATTGCTAATATGAGCCAAGGCTAATGATTTTTGTATATTTATATGTCTATACTACAACTTCCCTTTAGATTAATGTTTTTCAGTTCCTATTTTCATATTTTCAGGCAGAATATTATATCACATGAAACAAGTAATAATGTCTGCATCCAATGATTACATCATATTTCTTTTATACTATTGCTGTTAGAATGTGTGACAGCAGATGTTTTCCTACTTTCTTAATTTTATTTATTTATTTATTTTTTAAAGATTTTATTTATTTATTTCACAGAGAGAGAGAGACAGCGAGAGAGGGAACACAAGCAGGGGGAGTGGGAGAGGGAGAAGCAGGCTTCCCGCTGAGCAGGAAGCCCAATGCGGGGCTCCATCCCAGGACCCTGGGACCATGACCTGAGCCAAAGGCAGACGCTTAATGACTGAGCCACCCAGGCGCCCCTATACTTTCTTAATTTTAATGGAAATAATGTCACTAGTGTTTCATCATTAATATGATAACTGCTATTGGCATGAAATAGGTAATATTTTATCATTTTAATAAAACATACTATTTTTAATTATTTAAAATTATTTAATTTTAGTGTTAAAAATATGCTATTTATTTTTAATAAAATATACTATTTTTAATTAAATATTAATTAAAATTAATTTTTCTTGTCCTAGTCTTATGCTGTGGACCATGCTATGGACTATGTATGCTTATGAGTATATTATTTGGAAATTTTGTTTTTAAATTGTTGCATGAGTTGTAATAATCTATAGTTCATGTGTGCATATTTGTCCTATCTTTGTTATGTTTGATATTAGAGGTGTTCTATCTTTTAAAAATGATTTATTAAGCTTTGTAATTTTCTACACTTTGTAAAAAATTAGACTTTTACTATAAGTTTTTTTTAACTTTATTGAGGTTATACTGAAGTTATTGAGGTTATAGCATATACGATAAAATATTCTCATTTAAGAGTATACTTTGATGAGTTTAAAAAAATATGTGCACCACATTTTACGTGGCATGTAACAGTCTTATCAATCAAAATATAAAACATTTACTGCGTCCCCAAAAGTTAGCTCTTTGCAATTAATCCCCTCTCCATCTCTGGTTCTAAACAGATCTACTTTCTGATACTCTAGATTAAATATCCCTTTTCTAGAATTTCATACAAATGGACTTAAATAATATGTACTTTTTTTCTGGAGTCTTTTGTTCAGCATAATGTTTTTGAGAATCATCAAGGTTGTTGCATGTATGGGCAGTTTATTCCTTTTTATTGCTGGACAGTATTACATTGTATAGATATACCACAATTTGTATATCTGTACTCATTTTGATTGACATGTGGGTTTTTTCCAGTTTGGGGTCCTTATGAAAAAAACTTCTATAAATTTATAAATATTGTGGACAAGTGCTTTTTCTTTTTCTTAAAAAAAAATTATTTGTTTATTTGACAGAGAGAGAGAGCAGGAGAGTACAAGCAGGGGGAGCAGGGAGGGAGTATCAGACTCCCCGCTGAGCAGAGAGCCCGACATGGGATTGTGACCTGAGCCAAAGGCAGTCGCTTAATCGACTGAGCCACCCAGGCACTCCAAGTGCTTTTATTTTTCGTGGACAAACAATTGGAAGTGATTTTTTAGGGTCATAAAAGTACATATTTAACATTTTAAGAAACTACAAAACTGTTTTCCAAAATATTGTACCATTTTGTCACTTCCCTCAGCAATGAAGGAAGCTTCAAGTTGCTATACATCTTCACCTATATTTGGTTTTATCAGTCTTTTTAATTTTAGCCATCCTAGTGGGTGTGTAGTGATATGTTGGTTTAATTTATATTTTCCTGGTGACTAGTGATGTTGAGTATCATTTCTTGAGCTTATTGGCCATTATACCATCTTTTGTTAAGTGTCTTCAGTTCTTTTGACAATTCTTAAACATTGAAGTGTTGTGTTTTACCTATATGTAGATATAAACACACACATTTCCCCCGCCCCACATATTCTGGACACAGGTGGTTTTCATGTGTACATATTGCAAGTCTGCCTATTCATATTCTTAACAGTGTCCTTTTAGGAGCAGACATGTTTCATTATGACAGTGTCCAATTTATCAGTTTTTGCTTTTATGCATCACACTTCTTGTAATCTTGTCTGAGAAATCCTTGCTTACTTCAAAATCATTAATATTTTCTCTCAATATTTCAGACACCTAGCCTGCTCCCTGACAGAAAATGAAGCCGAATCAAAGCAAGCAGAATGGAGAGAATGAGAAGGAGAAAAGATGGGTCTCTTTTACACTAGAGCTAGTATTACACTAGAGCTAGTTTGGCTCCCTTAAAATTAAATATGACCCTTCTAGGGTCTCTATTGAATGTCCATGATGTTCTTTAAGGTCTTTCTACTCTGGCTAGCCAGCCATTGTCTCCCAGAGCATTGTGACCTTTGGAATGGTTCAGCTTAGAGCTCTTTGTGGAATGTCACCCTCTGCATTCGTAGGTTTGTATCCAGCAAACTACTCCTGGGGACCCCTCTGCAGATTTCTGAGTTCTGCCTCTGCACAACTCCTTCCGTTGCAGCACTCTGATATAAATTCTAGTTGCTTTACCCTCCCTAAACTCCGGTCTTTCTCCCCAATTTGGTAACACCACCATGCTTCCCTTGGGTCCAACCTTCCTGCACGGCAGAAGACTATTCCAGGCAGAAAGCTATTAGATTATAGTGTTCAAATAATTTATATCCTTTCTTTTAGAGATCCCAGTTCTGAGCCCTTTGTTGTCCAATGTCTAAACTTTTATATATACATTTTATCCAGTATTCTAGTTGTTTATAGAAGTAAGAGGAGTCTGGATGTCTTTCATGACAGGAATTGTATTCTGTAAGGTTTAATTGTGATAAAACATACATAACAATGACCATTTAAATAATTTTTAAGTGTACAGTTCAGTGGTATTAAGTACACTGACACTGGTGTACGACCATTGCCACTATCCATCTCCAGAACTCCATCTTTCCAAACTGAAACTCTTTACCTATTAAACAGTAATTCTCCATTTTTCTCTCTGTCCCAGCCCCTGGCAACCACTATTCTATTTTATGTCTCTATTTGACTACTTTAGGTACCTCATGTAAGTGGGATCATACAGTACTTATATTTTTGTGACTGGTTTATTTCAATTATTATAATGACTTCAAAGTTCTTCCATGTTGTAGCCTGTGTCAAAATTTCCTTCTTTTTTAAGGCTGAATAATATTCCATTGTATGTATATACCAGATTTTGTTTATACATTCATTACATTCATCTGTTGGTAGATACTTGATTTGCGTCCTTTTGGTTATTATGAATGATGCTGCTATGAACATGGGTGTATAAATATGTTTGGGTTATTCTGTTTTTAAATTTTTTAGGAACTGCCATATCATTTTCCATCCCCATCAGCAATGGGCAGCGTTCCAGTTTTTCCACATTCTTGCCAACAGTTGTTATTTTCTGTTTCTTGATAGTAGCCATACTTTTTTTTTACTTTCAAATCCTAATGGATTTGAAGTGGTATCACATTATGGTTTTGATTTGGTTTCTCTAATGATTAGTGATATTGAGCATCTTTTCATGTGCTTATTAGCCATTTGTATATCTTTATCTGTATGTCCATTCAAATCTTTTGCCAATTTTTTAATTGGTTGTCTATTTGTTGTTGTTGTTGTTGTCATTGAATTATGGGAGATCTTTATGTATTCTGGATATAAATATCTTATCAGATATATGATTGGTCAACATTTTCTCCCATTCCCTGTGTTGCCTTTTCACTCTGTTGATAATGTCCTTCAACGCACAAAAGTTTTTAATTTTAATGAAGTACAATTAATCTATTTTTCTTTTATTGTCTGTGCTATTTTTGGTAATGTTGAAAAAGTTATTAGCAGGTCCAAAGTCACGAAATTTTCTCTTATGTTTTCTTCTAAGAGTTTTATGGTTTTATCATGTCCTTTTTCTCTTGTAAGAATTTTAACTTAGAGTGTATTTTCTCTGATAGAAGTATAGACATCCCAATCTGTTCTTTCCCCACCCTGCAACTTTATTGAGGAATAATTGACAAATATAATTGTGTATATTTAAATTGTACAATGTGATGATTTAAAACACATATACATTGTGGAATGATTGCCAAGATCAAAATAATGAATACATCCATCACCTCTCATAATTAACACTTTTTGTGTGTGTGATGAGAATGCTTAAGATTTATTCTTAGCAACTTTCAAGTATGCAATATTATATTATTACATAACCAAATATACAGTATCATGTTATTAACTATAGTCACCATGCCGCATGTTAGATCCTCAGAACTTATTCATCTTATTTTTTTTTAAGATTTTATTTATTTATTTGACAGAGAGAGAGAGACAGGAAGAGAGGGAACACAGGCAGGAGGTAGTGGGAGAGGGAGAAGCAGGCTTCCCGCAGAGCAGGGAGCCCGATGCGGGGCTTGATCCCTGGACCCTGGGATCATGACCCGAGCCAAAGGCAGACGCTTAACAACTGAGCCACTCAGGTGCCCCAGAACTTATTCATCTTATAACTGGATGTTTGCACTCTTTGATCTGTATCTCCCACTTATCCCTCCCAAACCTCTGGTAACCACCATTCTATTATCTATTTCTATGAAATTGGCTTTTTTTTTTTTTTTTTTAGTTTCCACATATAAGTGATACTATATAGTATTTTTATTTGTTTTTCTCTGTCTGGCTTATTTTACTTAGCATAATGCCCTCTATGTTTATCCATTTGTTGCAAATGGCAGGATGTACTTTTTTTATGGCTGAATAATGTTCTATTATGTATATATACCACATTTCCTTTACCCATTCATTCACTAGACATTTAGGTTGTATCCCTGCCCTCTTTTGGTAACTTTCTGCATTGAATATCTTTTTTCCATCTTAACACTTTCAACCTATGAATGTCTTAAATGTAAAGTGAGTCTCTTATAGATAGCATATAGTTGGATGCTGTTTTTTTTTTATCTACTCTGTCAATCTATTTCTTTTAATTGGGGGGTTTAATCCATTTACATTTAAAGTTATCACTGATAGGGAAGCACTTACTTTTGCCATTTTGTTGTTTTTATATGTTTTATATGTTTATATATGTTTTATATGTCTTATAGCTTATTTTTTCTTTCATTTCCTCTGTCTTCTCTTTGTGTTTAGTTGATTTTTTGTAGTGACACGTTTTGATTCCCTTCCCATTTTCTTTTGTGTGTATTCTATAGATTATTTTCTTTGTGATTATCATAGGGATTACATGTAACATCCTAAAATTATGACAACCTTTCTTTAAATTGATACTAACTTAAACTTAAGAAAAATAGACCTCAATCAAAACTTAACTTTTACATAAATAGCTACTTCTTTACAGCTCTGCTTTCCTCATTTTCAGTTATTACGACACAAATTTTAATCTTTATATTGCATAACATTAGCATAGATTTATAATTATACTTACACATTTGTCTTTTAAATTCTGTAGAAAATAAAAAGTGGAATTACAAATCGAAATTACAAAAATATTGTTTTTTTATATTTGTTCATACATTTACCTTTTGCAGAGCTCTTTATATTTTCATATGACTTTAAGTTCTGTCTAACATTTTCATTTCAACTTGAAGGCTCCCATTAGCATTTCATGTAGAGCAAGTGTATGGTAATGAACTCCCTCAGCTTTTGTTTGTCTAAGGACGTCTTAATTTTGCTCTCATTTTTGAAGGACAGTTTTGCTGGTTATAGAATTCAAGATTGAAAGTTTTTCTCTTTCATCACTTTAAATATATAAATATATCGTCTCACTGCTTTCTGGCCTGCTCTGCTGAGAAATCTGACAATCTTATTGGGGATTCTGGTAAGTTTTTGATACCTAGAACTTTATTTTTCTACTCCTAACATCTACCAGAATTGAGACAGTTCAATGTTTTTTAGGAGTTTTAACATATACTAGTTAACACTTTTTATCATTTTAAAACTTTTGTTTTTATTTTCTCTACCTGATATTAATATTACCAATATAATCAATTATATGATGTCCCAATAAAGCTAAACAAAATGAAACAAAACAAAAACTCATTCCCTCAGTAGCATTTGATTTAAAGCAGTATACTCACACACTTGTGGGGTCAGGTGGGAATTGGTTAGGCAACCCTGCTCTTCCTGATTGGGTTCACTTTCATGGTTTGCTTTTGACTGGCTGTCAGTCTGTTGGGGTGACTAGTACAACTGGCAGCTTGGCTTTTTTGCCCCTCTCTCCCCTCTTCTATCAGGCCAGACCAAGGATATTTTCATGGTGATGGCAGAAGTATGAGAGGCCAGGCCCCCAACATGCAAGTCCATTTCAAGCCTCTGCTTGCATTATATCTAACAGGGTTCTATTTTCCATGGCAGGCTGTATGTTTGTGCCCATATCAAGAAGTGAGGCAAGTCACCCATTTATGATGGTAGAAGAATAACTCAAAGTTACAAGGCAAATGGCATGGATTCAAGAAAGGGTGATGAATTGGAGCCACACATAATTGAGTACACCAACCAGCTTTCCTTTTATTTTGTGTAGAATATACCTCCCCATTTCTTTAAAATTTCCTGTGTACTTCTTTTAAATAACATAGCTAAGTGTCACTTAGAAGAATTATTTAAATTCTAGTTAGTTAACTTACAGTACAGTATTGATTTCAGGAGTAATTTTAGTGATTAATCACTTATAACACCCAGTGCTCATTTTTTTAATGAAAGCTGAGATTCTTTGCTTTATAATGGGCAATTTTTATACAGTTATATAACTTTATATATCATATATATTTTTCTCCAGTGTAATTGTGTCCTTTTGTTTCATGTTTTCTACTTTCTATATTTATTTTTTCAATTTCTTATCTTTTGTATATATACAGTTTGCTATATTTTTTTAGTGTGTACAAAGTTATGTGTACTGTTTTATATAGTACAGTGGTTAACATTTAAGGTTTTCAGTATCTTTTTAAAGCCACACTTATCTATTTATTAAAATTTTAAAAGCTGACATTTTTTGAATCCCCCAGTTAAGGAATTTTTGTACCACACTTACTTTCTCTATACTCCTTTTAACCTATATTCCCATCTTATTAGTATATTGACTTATACTAATATTTAAATATTCTTAGCAAACATTTGAATAAGAATGCCTTTTGATATTGCTTGTATGTTTCACTGTTTTATAATATATACACTTATATTGGTGTCTTACCTATTTCCTTGTGAACTTTCTATCTGCTTATACTATGAGTTTCTGTGGATCTTGTCTTCAATAAATCTAGCATTTATTTAACAGCAATGATGTCAGGAACTGTACTATGTTATTTATGAGTGGTGTACTTTAGGGAGGATATAAAATCATAAGGCCACAAACTTTTTCACTTATAACTTTCATTCATCAAACTTTTATCTGTCTAATGTATTGTTTTGGAAGACAAATCTGAAGTCATCATGACTTCATTCGTCTATTTTAACATGGATTTTCTGCCTTGATGTTTTTAGGATATTTTTCTCTTTCATCAAAACCCAAACTATTTCTAGGAAGCCTCTTGGTGAGTCTGATTAACTGATTTTCTCTATATTGTGATGGTATGCAATTATTTCCTTAGTGATTGTAACTGCAACCCTCTCCGTCTCCAATTCCTTCCCACCCCGAGGGAGCAGTCATGATTTTTTAACTTGAATCATCATTTCCTGTCCCATATCTATGTTTCCCTTCATAATTGAAATCTTCCTTCCTTCATTTTTTACTGCCAGGTTAGCATTCCATGTTTTAGCACATGCAATGTGAATTTTTATTCTGCAATTGCATTTTTTCTTTTCTTGAATTTTAGTATCTCATTATTCTCCTTCTAATTTTATGCTATTTTTTTTACCTCAACAAATTTTCTCTTAGTGTTCTCCTATTTTTGAGACATTATTTTTCTTGTATTGTAATGAGAGTGCTATTGAATTTTCTGCAATTACTCCTACATCTGGCAATAGATAATAGATTGCTCTGTTGATTGTTTCAAGTGATTTCTGTCCCTTACTTTATCAGAGGGATCCTACTTTTTATTCCTCATTACTCATCCCATGGCCAGGTAAAATCTACCTTGGCTTGGAGTGGACCGGCAGTTTAGATATATTGATTGCATTTGGCCTTCTCAGAGTTTCAGCTGATGGAAACAGTTCAGATTGTGGAAAGATGGATGTACACAATTCCCTATGCAATTTGTATAGTGTGATGTTGCACCGTGGTTTGATTTATTTCTCCTCTCCACTTCCTCATTCTCTAGTACTTAGGACAAATGAAGTTTGTTTCAAAGTTTTCACTTGTCTAAGTATCTCTCACCTGTTAACCTGGGAATTAATTGTGCTTCTCTTTCACTTGCTTCTCCTTCACTGCCTTCCTCCTTTATCTTCTGAATAATTGTGACAATATCACATATATATATACTTTCCAAACTAAAAGGTAGATTGTAATTTGTGCATATTATTATGGATTTATCAAATACACATTATATGTCTGTAGTTTTAAATATGTGTATACATAACATATGTTTATATTTATTAAAGATATTTGTAGTTTACTTAATCATGTCATTGTTTCTGGGCATTTAAATCACTTCTATTTCTCCAGTACTAAAATAATATATATTAGTTTGTTTTTATGTTTAAATGACTATTTTCTTGGGATAAATTCTTAGAAGTAGAATTACTGGCATGAATTATATAAACAATTTTGTGAATTTTTGATATAAATTGACATATCATTTCCCCAAATCTTTTAATAAGTTAAACTTCCAGAAATAATACAAGCATATGCTCATAAAAAAATTAGGATCATATGCTTATTTTGAAAGAAATTACAATTTTGAGACTCTATGAAAAAGAAAGTTAAAAAGCAACCTTGTTTCACTGCCTAGGTATGACTATTGCTATTGATTTGGCTTAGTTATTTCATTCTGCCCTACTCCCTTCTAGGATAGATGGATGGATAGATAGGTAGATAGATAGATAGGCAGACACATAGGATGCGCACATCAATGAAAATACTATCTGATGATATTTAAGGTGTTTTAAGTTTTTGTGCAATTATGCATAACCCAGTTATTAATGTCTTTACATTTAATACAAATTATTTATTTCATTAATATAAATCCTAGGAAGAAAATAAGGAAGAACACATATTTTAAGATTATGTATGTACCATATAATTTCAATTTTTTTTAAAGATTTTATTTATTTATTTGACAGAGAGAGCGAGAGAGCACAAGCAGGGGGAACAGGAAAAGGAGAGGGAGAAGAAGGCTCCCCGCTGAGTAGGGAGACTGCTGAGGGGCCAAATCCCAGGACCCTGGGATCATGACCTGAGCCGAAGGCAGACACTTAACCATCTGAGCCACGCAGTCGCCCCTATAATTTCAATTTCAAAAGGATGTTGTATCAACTTATGCTCTCAGCATCCATGTATATGAATATTTGTTAAATATACCTTCACAAGTATTAAATATTAAAATGATTTTTTTGTTTGATAGGAAGAAAATGATACCTTATTGTTTTGATTTGTATTTGATCACTGGTTAGGTAAAATATATTTTCTTGAATGATTATTATCCATATATATTATTCTGCAGAATTTCTGTTAAAGTTCATAATTTATTTACTTTTATTTGTGTGCATAATACTTTCTTCACTAACAATATATTTTTTAAAGATTGCATTTAGTTATTTGAGAGAGAGAGAAAAAAAGGGAGAGAGAGATAAAGAGAGCATGAGCATGAATGGGGAAGTGGGAGAGGAGCAGAGGGAGAGGGAGAAGCAGACTCCCCGCCCAGCAGGGATCCCGATGTAAGGCTGGATCCCTGGACCCTGATATCATGATCTGAGCTGAAGGCAGATGCTTAACTGACTGAGCCACCCAGGCGTCCCTTTACTAACAATATTAATGATTTTAAGTGACACCATTGCTATTTTGTACAGATAAAAAATAATTTTTAACTTTTAACCAATCACATTTCTTTCTATATTTTATTTAAAAATTTTGGATGCTTCTTGTTTAAAGGATCTTTTTATATAATCAACACATTAAACATTGTAGTTGCTCAGAGTATTATATTGAAATACTGATGAAATAGGGGCGCCTTGGTGGCTCAGATGGTTGGGCATCTGCCTTCAGCTCAGGTCGTGATCTTGGGGTCCTGGGATCGAGTCCCAGATCGGGCTCCTTGCTTGGCGGGGAGCCTGCTTCTCCCTCTGCCTGCCACTCCGCCTCCTTGTACTCTCCCTCTGGCAAATAAATAAATAAAATCTTTAAAAAAAAAGAAATACTGATGAAATAAAACCCTCCCTCCCAGTTCAAATCTGTTCTTTGTAATAGCAATAGGAATTGTATCAAATACGATCCTAGTACTCAGCTTGACTGACTTTTTTTTTCTTATTTCAGAGAATAAAAGATCATGCCTTGAATTCTCTCATCTAAGTATAAAGGATTCCTTCAAAGATTTGTTTATTCCCCAAATGGAGATTTCCTTGATGTTGTATACAAGGAAAAACCTCAACTGTGCTAAGCCACTGTTTGAGCAGCATAACTCACTTAATGTTAATTTCAGTATAAGCAAGAAAACAGTCTGGCTTATTCATGGATACAGACCAACGGGCTCCTCTCCCACATGGCTTCAGAACTTCCTAAGGATTTTGTTGAATCAAGAGGATATAAACATAATTGTAGTAGACTGGAACCGGGGTGCTACAACTTTTCTTTACAACAGAGCAGTTAAAAACACCAGAAAAGTTGCTGTGAGTTTGAGTGGGTACATTCAGAATCTTTTGGTAAGAATTTTATATATCATATATGTTTTACAATATACAGTGTTTTATGCAATACCACAAAGTGGTAGCAAGGTAAATACTTTTTTTCCTATACACATTAAGAATTATTGCTTTGAGGGGCACCTGGGTGGCTCAGTTGGTTGGGCAACTGCCTTTGGCTCAGGTTATGATCCTGGAGTCCCAGGATCCAGTATGCGTCGGGCTCCCTGCTCAGGGGGAGTCTGCTCCTCCCTCTGACCCTCCCCCCTCTCATGTGCTCTCTCTCTCTCAAATAAATAAATAAAATCTTTAAAAAAAAGAATTATTCTTTGATATGCTAACATTTACAGCCATCTTTAATTTGTGTAAATGGATAAATTCCATACCTAGTTATGAACAGTCTTATTTTTTAAAAAAATCTCTTAAAGACTCAGTTATTATGTTTTGTCTTAAAATCTTTTAAGATTTTAATTTTTTTTTTTAACTCTACCTATACTGACTTGATGTTAGGGTAGTAATTCCATGTGGACCAAGGGGATAAACTATGTAATCATTAGGTTCTTTAGACATCTTTCCTAAGTTATGGCTAATATACTTATAGTTAATCAAGTGTGAATTGGTAAAAGTGAGGGAAAAACATCTTGAAAAGTAGCATATTTCTGGCCAACCTTGGAGGCAAGTCTTCAAATTTTGTCCAGGATTTAGGTGGAGGGTTGCAGTGAGTCAGGTAACATTCAGGCCAGTTTTAGGTCATCTGCAGTTTCAATGATCTACATTTACTATGTCAAGCCATATGGAGATCAGTGTCTGTTCTAGAGAGAGATGTGGTGATGAGCACTTGAGAGAAAGAAGGGTGATTTCTGATTTGGAACATTCTTGAGCTTGACATCTGCTTTGAGTTGTGTTGTGCTGAATTTCCAAGGCTCTCCTGAAATTGAGCAAGCTTACCAGATCCAAGAAGCAGTTTACATGTAGTCATCAGGAGTCAGACTGGAAGAGTTCAAAGACCAAATCTATCTCTTATCTTCTGTGTGACTTTAAGCAGTTGCTTAATCTCTCTGCCTCATTTACTTAGCTATAAATTGGGGATAATGAAACTTTATAACAATATTTTATATAAGTATTAAATGAAATTAATTCTTAACCAGTACCTGGCATATAATAATCATTGAATATAATCAGGATCAGTATAATTATTACATCCCCAAATTTGGACAAAACTAAACCGTCTCTCTAGAGAGACAGTGGAAGTAATTCATCTGTTCTTATAAACTGCATAATTGATTTTTGCTTACAGCGGTGGTCTTTTCTCTAATAACATGTACTTCAAAGTGTGGGAAATATGAATGTTAAATATAGAAATTTAGGAAAAGGCTTTATATTTAGGAAAAAGGGTGAAAAGCTCAATAACACTAAAGATGAAAATGATACTCTTTTGGGTTTTTGGGCATTGCTCTGAGGAATTTGAAGAAAATTAACACCCTGTGGCTGGAAAGCCTGGATTTAGTTTCTCATTGGCAGTAGATGTCCCACATCTCTCTACAAGCCTCGAAGATGTGTTCAAAACTTCAGCTTGGAAGATTGGATTCCATGACTCTCCAGCTTGTGATTCAGGAATCCATGATCACACTTCAAATCCATGAGTCTCATTTTAACATCTCTGAAATGAGCATCCTCATTTCACACTTTTCAGTCTTCCTAGTGATTTTGACACAATCTGTTCAGAAAAAAATGAGGCAGATTAGTATATATTTTGGAATTAAACAGGTCTGGACTTGAAGTCCATCTTTTTCCCTTACAGTAATAACTATATGTGGCTTTGGGCAACTTTTTATCAAACCATATTATTCAACATTTAATAAGTGCCAGGAATAGTTTGAAACAATAGGATAAAAATAAATATCTCATAGGACTAATGTGAATATTAAATATGATATTTACAAAACACTTATTCAAGGTAAGTACCCTATAATGTCTACTACTATTATTACAAAATTCTTTAACTAAATGTATTATTTTGCATATACTAGTTTAGATAACAGATAACAAAGGTTTTTAAAAATGTACTGGTATTACTAAAAATGTATAGAGAAAAATCAGATATCTTATGGAAAATGTTGAACAAAGATATTGTTTTCAAATTATAAAATCCCATCCTCCATTTCCCAGAAATGTATTAAACTAGAAAAAAAATAAATTCTAGAATATTGATGCACAGGGCATAATTTACGATTTCTGAAATGAAAATCATAACATTGTATTTTCACTTGCAGAAGCATGGAGCATCTCTTGGTAATTTTCATTTCATAGGTATGAGCTTAGGGGCTCATATTAGTGGATTTGTTGGAAAGATATTTCAAGGTCAACTTGGAAGAATAACAGGTAAAATATTTTTGATAAAATGCGTTTTAGCATTCTTTAAGGCATCAGAAGTTTTATTTAAAAGTTATCTGGCACAATAATTAAGGAGTAGACATGATGCATATTTATTTTTTTTCTGTATTATATTCAAATGCTAGTCTTTGTTTTAGTTAGATTCTAAAGTCTTGTTTCTTGTTTAGTTCTTAACAGAGTTGAGATACTCCTATAGAAATGGGAGGACCAAGATCAATTTCTGCAACCCCACGTGAATTTTAAGGACATATTATTGTAACAATCCAGAGAAAAATATGACCCATTAAATGTAAAACTTTTTTATGTATTAACTAAATATATAACCATGTACTTAATTTTCACAGACTTTGACACATTTCAATTCTCTTAAGAATTTTATTTGAATACCAGATCAGAGAATCAGGAGTTGATACCCAAGCTTGAAGGAGTCTATCCCTCATATATATATATATATATATATATTTTAACAGAGTTCCTGCCTCCAGAAAGCTTAGTAACCAAATAATGCTGACATAGATTGTCATGCTTCCATTTGGGAATGGTGGTGATTTTAGAATAGAAAGATCGTATCCCTCCCCAATCAATTCAGCTTTTTAGCAGCTATTGAGATCTGTGTCCATAGAAGATTTATAATGATTTCAAGTGTTAATAAAAGTAATAGAGCGTTAAGTTAAGCAAAGGGGGAGGGGAGAGGTGAATGAATTGCATAGATAGGATCTTTACAAACCTTAAGTATACCTTACTTATTCTGATCGGTTTTAATGTTATTCCCCATTATACGGATGTGAAAACAGGTTAACTAAATTAATATAGGGGGAGGGGGTCAAAAAGTTTTTAACAGCTAAGCCAGGATTTATACAAAACTTTCTAGCACCCAAAGCCCATTCTCTTTCAACCACCATAGTCATCCTACTTTATGTTAAGGTGTGTTTACTCACACATTAGTCCAGTTTGATTGACTCCACAGGCCAAGCAATCATCAGGGTTTAAAAATCCGGCAAATGTGGTAGTTCTACATCAGAATTATTTATGAGAAGAGAAGTTTCTGTCTCACTCAGCCAAGTGGGCTAAATAAACTAGGGATAGGAGAAGGGCTTGAGATGAGCAACATTACATTTTACTTTTTAAAATATCCTTTTTGAGATGATTGTTATCTTCCATTGCATAGATGTTCTCAAGTTGTTGAATTTTACCTCCTTCCCACTCCCTGCCTTTTTGATACATGTCAGTAGGTCATGACACTAGAATTTCTATTTAAAATTTCAAATACGGTGTGGTGCCCAGGTGGCTCAGTCGGTTAAATGTCTGCCTTCGGCTCCGGTCATGATCCCAGGGTCCTGGGATCGAGCCCCATGTAGGGCTCCCTGCCCAGAGGGAAGCCTGCTTTTCCCTTTCCCTCTGCTGCTCCCCCTGCTTGTGCTCTCTCTCTCTGTGTCAAATAAATAAATATTTAAAAAAATAAATAAAATTTCAAATACACCAGAAATAATATCTATATTCCATGGAACTCTTAATACATTTTTGTTTTCTTGTGTGTATATGGAAAACTTTTGTGAAAAATGAATGATAAGATAATAATATGTTTTATGCCAGAGCCCAAATTGTATTTGGCAATTAAAAATCATTTTAGAACTGCAGATAGATCTGGGATGAACTGGTAAGTCATGAGGTTCAAGACAGGACCAGGATATTATTCATTCCCCCCACCCCACTCAGGGCAGTAGTAGTTATTTATTATTAACTATATAGCTACTATCGGTTTACCCCTAAGTATTTCTTAAATAAAAATGCTAAAAAAATAAAACCTACAGTATTTTGTTGAGGCATCTCTAAGTGTGCCTTAACACTAGATTGTTGATAAACTCTGACTATTGGTAAAAAGTATCATTCAAATAATGAAGATACTTGCTATTCATCCAATTTAATTTATCTTAATATTAGCTTTTTTGCAAGTTTAAGCTGAAACTATATAGACATGCTTATAATTTAATAATAGTGCAGTCATATGATCTAATAAACACTGTAGTAGGAATTGATTAATCAATTGATAGCTTCTTTCTTGAATTTCAGGTCTTGACCCTGCTGGGCCAAAATTCTCTGGAAAATCATTTAATGACAGATTAGATTACACTGATGCCAAGTTTGTGGATGTCATCCATTCTGATACCAATGGTAACAATGTAGGATTTATTGCTTAATTATTTGAAAATGAAAAGATGTAGACATTGGGGAAGAGGAGAACATGAAAGGAGAAAGAGTAGTGGGTAAAGTGACGATGAGTCTGTAATCATAAAATGATTATATTTCCCACAAGTGATATTTCTTAGAGTTTGTGATGTCCTGTGGTGTCAAATGGCCAGGTTTTGCCATCGGCTTACCTCCTTCAGGTTTCAAGGGCTGTCATATTATCCTAAAAAATGGAAACTTGATAAAAAAATACTTCATCTTGTTCATGCTATTGACAATTTTGATTGATCACAGTTTCTCCCGTGCTTCCTGTTCCTGCCGTATTTAGGTTACCATTCTCTCCACTTTCTCACTGTGATGTGTATCAACTCGAACTGAACACAGCATTTCAGGCACAGATAGAGAATACCCTCCCCTAGAGGTAGGGACATAATTTCTCTATGGTTTTTAATTGTCTTCCTGAAAATGTCTAATGGGCTATTGGTAGTTTGGGCCAGAGTGCTTTGGACAGACACTCAAGGAAGAATTTAGATGACCCTGAGCCCCTTCCTCATTTGAAATTAATGATCCTACTATTTATTGAGCACTTCCTATACTTTGGGCAGTGTTTTAGATGCTTTCTGTGAATGAATTATGGCATTCTTCTAAGTCCCCATGAGATAAATAAAATAAATATCATCCCCCTTTTACTGATGGGGAAGCTAGGGTCATGGTCACAAGTGGCAGAGCCAGAATTTGAAGCCTTATGATTCCAGAGTCTGTGCCTCACCAGTTTGTTGCTCTGACCAGCTGATAATTTCCATGTGCTCTCGTTGTGGGCATGGGGAGGATATGGCGCTACCATGGAGAAAGGAGGAAGTGATGCTCAGGCTGTTTTGATTTCCCTATTTCCTCAGGTTTCTTTTCTCTTTGGTCCAGGTAATTTATTTGCTCCCATAGTCCTCTGAATTGTCCTTGTGGAGATTCATACCAATGCCTTTGTGAGAGATACAAATGCCGTAAATGCCACAGAGGACAATTTTTCAGCTTCTATGGCTACATGCCAGGGGGCTGAGCCTCTATGGGTATCGTTCTGCTCCTTCTTTGGAATCTAAGTTATCTTATGTATCACAGGGAGTTAGTGCCCAAAGGTTCATAGTTCGAATGTGATACCTCAACCTCTCAAGCCCTCCTTGTCTTTATCCCTTTATATTAACTTAGCTTTCCCCACACACAGTGCACCTACTGCCCAATTGCTCTGCAGTTCTTTGTCTGAAATTCCAACTTCAGTTTTACCTATGGCCCTTTGAATTGGCTCTTCATACTTTTTATTATTTTTGTTTGCATTTCTGGCTTTTCCTAATAAAAAACTATTTCTATTATCTTCCACTCTCAACATCTTTTGATGACCTGGACTATCAAATCTAACCACTAGATGCCACATTGTTGGCACCTTTGATTGATCTTTTCACAACCATTGCAAATGAGGGACACAGAATTTTGATGCTGCATATCCACCTGTCTCAAGGAATTTCTGAATGAGATACTTGGGGTCAGCACATATCTGGCAGACTACCTTTTCCTTGAATAATAATCAGTGAGTGCATCTTCTACTTACCAGTAGTTTTTGTCCATATTTGATTGTATATGTTAAAAAAGCTATGTGGCCTTCCAAAATTGTGAATTGGATAATTTGGACTAATATCCTTGCTGGGATATCAGTAAAAAATTACAGTCCAACATCCAGAAGATAGAAAAATTCCAGGGAAGTAAACTGGTAAGTTTGGAGTCACTTTTCTTACAGCAGGTTTCCTGATGCATAGAGTATGGGAAGTATTTTTGAAACCCTTACATGGGGCTTGTAAAATATCTCATTTTTACCTTCTTTCCATGTATTGAAGGAATATAGAGTGCTTAGACTTTATATATCACCCTCCAATTTAATATATTCTTGGGGAGAAAAAATAGAACAAAGAGAGAAGGCACAATGAATATCAATAATTTACAACAGGCACCTGGTAGGGGTGCCTGGGTGGCTCAGTCGTTAAGCATGTGCCTTCGGCTCAGATCATGATCCCAGGGTCCTGGGATGGAACCCCGCATCAGGCTCCCTGCTCAGCGGGGGGCCTGCTTTTCCCTCTCCCACTGCCCTTTTCCTACTGGTGCACGCACAGCGCTCTCTCTCTTAAATAAATAAATAAAATCTTTAAAAAAATAAAATAAAGGGACACCTGAGTGGCTCAGTTGGTTAAGTGTCTGTCTTTGGCTCGGATCATGATCCCAGGATCCTGGGATCGAGCCCCACATCGGGTTCCTTGCTCAGTGGGGAGCTTGCTTCTCCCTCTGTCTGCCACTCCCCCTGCTGGTGCTCTCTCTCTCTCTGACAAATAAATAAATAAAATCTTTAAAATATATATATTAAAAAAATAAAATTAAATAGAAAAAGAGATAGTCTTACAGGTACTACAGGTATGAAATTGATCATATTATGATATAATGAGCAATATTATGCAAATAAATATGAAAATGTATGATTATATGGTATGATATATAAAATAGAAAAAATTTTATGAAAAAGCAAAAGCATTTACTAAACTGACAAATTAAGAAACAATATTTGAATAATTCTATAATTATTAATGAGATAGAAACTAATTTAAAGACTTCCAACAAAGTAAATCCTAGGCAAATTTTTTTTTTTTAAGATTTTATTTATTTATTTGACAGAGAGAGACACAGCAAGAGAGGGAACACAAGCAGGGGGAGTGGGAGAGGGAGAAGCAGGCTTCCCGCTGAGCAGGGAGCCTGATGCGGGACTCGATCCCAGGACCCTGGGATCATGACCTGAGCCGAAAGCAGACGCTTAACGACTGAGCCACCCAGGCACCCTAGGCAAATTTTTTCATCTCTACCAAACAATTAAGGGAAAAGTAAGACCACTTTCACACAAACGGTTTCAGAGAATAATAAAATGTAGGCAACTGTTTATAACCTTTTTTAAAAGCTATCATAAAAATGTCAAAACTTGAGATGATAGACATTACAGAAAAGAAAATTTGTGGACATTCTCTATTATAATCATGGGTGCAAAATTTCTACATAAACATCACATTAGTAAATCATTCTGCAACATATAAAAATGGATAATGAATCACACCCAATTTGGATTATTATAAAAAAGCAAGTTTATAATAAAAGCATACACAAAAGCATACATGAAATATGAGTCAATTTATATGTAGTTCCAAAATGGGCAAATCTAAACTGTTAAGTTTTGGGAGGCATCCTTGGAAGGTAAAGAATAGCAAAAAAGTTACTTTATTAAAGATGTTATTGGGCATCTGGGTGGCTCAGTCTTTAAGCGTCTGCCTTTGGCTCAGGTCATGATCCCAGGGGCTGGGATCTAGTCCCGAATCGGGCTCCCTGCTCAGTGGGGGGCCTGCTTTTCCCTCCCCCTCTGCCTGCCACTCTGCCTACTTGTGCTCTCTCTCTATCTCTCTGTCAAATAAATAAATAAAATCTTTTTTTAAAAAAAATATGTTATTATTTTTAAAAGGAGAAGCTGGTAATTAGGTAAGAGCTAAGGGTTTCTAGGTGCTATTTCTTGACATGGGTGTGATAGCTAAGTGGCTATTTGCTTTATAATAATTAATTAATATTTAGATTTATGCTCTTGTTTGTGTGTATGTATATTAAATTACAATAAAAAGAAAATTTAAAAAGTCCTATCTACTCTCCTTACCCTCCTTGAAACCAAGGGAATGAATGACCTAAACAGACCAAACTTCTCTGCCCCTTCCATCTGGTAAAGGGGAAAAGACATGCCTGATGAATCAAGGCCTGCTTCTAAGTTAATATAAATGTCTTTTGCTTGTCGCTGATTCCTGAGGAGTCTTCTTGGCTTATTTCTACTTTAGTGGCAGATTGGAGAAAATGATGGCTCCAACTTGGAACCCCTAGTCTTGGAACTCCATGTTGAATTCAGACATAGGGAAATTGTAAAGATTGCCAAAATTTAAAAAAATTATTGGACTTTTTTTTGGTCATATTTAGGAGAATGCAAGCAGATGATGGAATGTAAAGAGGGATTGGCTAGCATACCCTCACCACTGTCACAATCTAATCACTCTCATGCTTCCCTGGATTCTTAGGAGTTCTAATGAAGTCTGAATTGTTTTTTGCCTTTCCTTACACACTGACTCCCCTCCCCCATAATGCACATGCCCAGTGTCCTCATGCTCTGCTAACACCTAATTAGCAGTTATCTTATTCTGTTCCATACTTTCACTAAATCCTGTCACTCCATCTTAATTCTACTGTCAGACCTAAGTATTTATCTTTGTTATGTAAATCTATTGCTGATCACTTTCAAGAGTTTATTATGTTGTAGGAAATTTCTTGTGCCCTAAGCCAAAGCATTGCAACTTTACTTGGCAGCAAGATTTTCAGATCTAATCACATCCCTGATTTTTCTGAGCTTGCTACCCTCTTTCATTCCCATGCCTTCCCTGGGTTATAGCCCCCAGCATTTGCACCTTCCCCAGTGCCCCGAGGATCCACAGATAGACAGAAGCCCTTAAATCACAGCACACATTTATGTCACTCTGGCCCAATTTGGTCCAGCTGAAGCAGCATATTTAGATTTTTCCAGTTAGTGAATCTAGTATCAGGTCTTAGGCCTTATCCAGAGTATAAGCAAATCATCAAACTGGCCTAAAAGGTCCTATATGACTTGGCTTCATTTCCTCTGGTGCTCCCTCTTAGCCATTATACTCCTGCCAACCTGGCTTCTTTGACTACTTTAGGTATGCTCACATAATTTTCTACTTGCCTGTCTCACTTATGTCACTCACATCCTTCACGTCATTGCTTGACTTTACGACCTCAGTGGATAATTCCCTAACCAAATTACTTAAAAGTACAGCCAACCTACCACCCTGACTAAGCACTTACCACTCTCTTACGCTACTTGTGTTTTCCCTACAGCACTTATTATTATCTGACATACTATATTTTTACTTGTTTATTATGTCTTCCTCCACTAAGATGTAATTTCCACTACAAAAAGGAGTTTTGTTTTGTTTTTCTTTTTTACTTATATATTTGTCGCACAAAGAACTGTGATGGGCCCACAGTAAATTGATGACTAGGAAATGTGTTAAATTAATGACATAATTTTCATGAGGAATTAATTTGAGGCATTAATACCAGAAAAATGTATCTTTTTAAAAATGGCATTTCTTTTATTTTCAATTCAAATTTTGAGTCACTTTCAATAGAATTTATAGATTTTATTTTGTAAAAGTGTTGACCTGATTATATTCACTTTGTGATTTTTGAGTGTTTTTCTTCTTAGGTTTAGGCATTAAAGAACCCTTGGGACATATAGATTTTTATCCAAATGGAGGAAAAACACAACCTGGCTGTCCTAAATCCATTCTTTCAGGTATACCAATAGTAATTTTGAATGCATTATATATGATTCAAATGATGAAGGAAAATCAACTTTACTTTACTTTTTCCTTCTTAATCTGTTGGTAAGATTTTGATCACCCTTGCTCATTATTCAGGAGAGTGATTGGCAAAAAATGGTTGAATTGGATTTTTCTCAGTTCATAAAGTTTACCAGTAGATAACCCATTTGGTCATGGTGGGATCCATTACATTAGTTTTAACAGCTTTATTTCATCATTTTAAACATTAGGAGAAGTGCTAAGTCAGTGAAGAAGCACAGATGGCCAAAGTATCATGTAACATGAGTTTGGGCTTGGGATTTAATCTTTACCATCACTCTAATATTGTACAAGCACAGATTCATAATTTCTTGCACTTGGTTATTACATAAATAGCCGAGCAGCTGCTCCAGGTGTGGACTTTGGCTCACTTCAGAGTCAGAAGAATTCGATGTTTTGAGGTCTACCGTGACAACTGGTCAAGTAACACATGTGAAAGGCCACTACAGCTAGCGAAGTTTGGTCAAAGGCTATAAGGATGTGAGGAGTTGGGGAAAGAAAGGGACATGATAAAGCTTTAATGTTACCTGGTTTCATAGTCCTCTCTGACATTAAACAGAAATGTTAGGGGTGTGGGATTAGAAGGGAAAGATGAGCACATAGTTATTAAGTATGGTAGCACTGTGTTTGTAGAGTTTGTCAAATTATTGAAATTAAACATTTTGTCCCCTGTGGTAATTATTACTTCAGAAAAAATTCTTATAAATCTCATGTAAAAGCATACTAAATTTAAATTTTAAATGGTGCTGCTTATTTAATTGCTCGAGATAAAACTGTGCACTGTAGTCAACACTTTAATATTCACAATGGCGTAGTATTGAGTAGAACTTAACCTTTAATTTTTCTCTAATTTACTTGAACTTGGTTTAATACATCTACAGTTCTTTTGCTTGATTTTTAACACCTAAGGAATTCAGTTTATTAAATGCGACCACCAGAGAGCAGTTTACTTGTTCATGGCCTCTTTGGAAACAAACTGCAATTTTATTTCATTTCCTTGTCCTTCATATGAAGATTTCAAAGCTGGTTCATGTGTAGACTGTGACAACTTCAACGAAAAATCATGTCCTAGGTTAGGTAAGTGAGACTGTTTTAATTACTCTAAATTTTTGTGGAAAATGAATAACATAATTGTCAGTATTTTTGCCGGAAGCTTTCATATTTACCTGGGAACATGTTAAGCATTTTATGGAAAAATTACCTGTGGAACAACCAGAGGAAATAATTTATTTCCTACTAAATATTTTTAAGGTGTTTAGTGAAAAGAATTTAATCAACTGCTCAATGGATTTTAACCAACTGTGCTCAATGTATGTGCAAATTTGGTGGTCTCATGATGACCCTTGTTCTTGTTTTGTAAAGGAGTCTCACTATCTATCATCCATCTGTATTTCCACTAAAGAAAGAGACTGTGCATTCATTTTTTTTTTTTTTTTGAGACTTGTGCGTTCTTAGTGACACTGAAGGTTTTTATTTTTATGGAAAGTTGTAGGAGCAAGTGGAGAGGTGTAAACCATAGTTAGCTTTTCATTTGCTATTAGCAAGTAGGCATGAATCATACATGGTTCACACCTTCCAAATCGATAAAGCTTGGCAAGAGCAGTTAAGTATTGCAACTTTCGATAACGACAGCCTGTCTGTGGGAAATTATGGAGGAAAAAAGAATCCACATAAAAATAGAACGGTAGAGCTGAAAGAATCTCAGAGGCTGTTTTTTGCTCAGGATTTTCCAAACAGATCACCAGATCCCAAGCGTGTCATGAGCATATAACATCTTATCAGTGTCATGATCAGGATCTGCTAGAAATGTTTCCAAGGCCAAAGGGGCTCAGTGAAATGGGAAGCGATTACAACGACTGAATTAATCCACTTTCTGTAGTTTTCTTCAGCAGGAGATTTATACTAACATGCATAGAGAATTTCTGGGGGAGGCAGGCAATCTGCCGGCTTGGCCAGACCTATTTTCTCATAGACCCTTCTGTCCAGAAGCCATCTTGTGGGATTCTTTTTCTCCAGACCTCATGTTGGGGAGTGCTTTTCTGGTCTCATTGTTTTTCCATATAAATGAGAAAATTGTGACCCAGTGGGAACAGAAGGATTATGTAAGGACACAAGTGAGAACTAGAGTTAAACTCCTTAATTCTCAATTCAGTGTTCTTTTTACTACATTCACATTTCGAATTTGGAGGTAGCAATGTGGGAACAGACAAATACATAAAGTAGGAAACATTTTAAATATATGCATGTGTGTGTTATAATATTTCAAATGTACTAATAATGTATGTATCTGGAATATATATATTATATATGTAGTATATAGTATATTTAGATACTATCTATATGACACATTTATAACATACACACATATATAGTATATCTGTATGAATGTGTATATGTAGGAGAATTGGGAGCTGTACTCATGGAACTAAATTTTGTGTTTGTTTTATCTAATCATTTTATTCTGCTGAATTTACTAAAAGGAGATACAAGTAAAATTCTGAATTTATGAAATAATAAAAACTGCTACAAATGGATTGTAGCCATATGGAGTATCCTCAGCTCTGGTAAGATTTCCAGGGAGGGATTTGTTTGTGAATCTTGGATTTAATTTATTATGTAATTAAAATGAATAGAATATAAAATTGTTGGAAAAGTGGTTTTTAAGTTATAAAAATCATAAATTATTATTACAATTATTATTATAATGCATTGATTCTTTAGTTCCTTTAGTGATTTGAAAGCTTTGTGTGCTATTTGATGGAAATCTGGTTTCTAATGTTTTCTTTTTTTTTAAGATTTTATTCACTTACTTGACACAGAGAGAGAGAGAGGGAGAGAGTACAAGCAGGGAGAGTAGCAGAGCGGGAGGGAGAAGCAGGCTCTCCACTGAGCAGGGAGCTCGATGTGGGGCTCCATGTGGGGCTCGATCCCAGGACTCTGGGATCATGACCCGAGCCGAAGGCAGACACCTAATTAACGACTGAGCCACCCGGGCGCCCCTTGTTTCTAGTGTTTTCTTTCTCAAATCTTAGGTTATCAAGCTGAGCTATGGAAAGATGTTTTAAAAGAAAGGAGAGAAGAGACCACCGTGTTTTTGGATACTACTGGCACAAGTCCATTCTGTGGTAAGTTAACATTTTCAACAAATGACAAATGATTGGTTTTACATACTAATTTATATTTTCTCCTAAATGTTCTTCGTACCCAGTCCAATTCCATCATGTAATTTCAAGGAACTCTGAAATTTTTTAGAGCCAAATTCAAACAAGGACTTGATTTTTTAGTTTGTTTAATTGTTCATCTCTTGAAGGACATCAGGGATATTTTTAGTTTTTGGCTATTATGAATAAAGCTGCTATGAATATTTATATACAAGTTTTTATGTGATTTTAAGTTTTTATTTCTCCTTTATAAAGGCCTAGGAAAGCAATTGTTGGGTCATAAGCTAATTAGTCTTATAAGAAATTGACAAAGTGCTTTTCAGTGCACTATACCATTTTGCAATTCCCCCAGCAAAGTATGAGTGATCCAATTTCTCTGATTTCTTACTAGCAATTGCTGTTGTCATCATTTAAAAAAAATTATTCATTCTAACAGGTGGATAGTGATGCCTTATTGTGGTTTTAATCTTTGTTGCCCTGATGACTTATGATAGTGAATATCTTTTCTGTATATCCTCTTTGGTGAAATGTGTGTTGTGTCTTTTGCCCATGTTCCAACTGCATTTTTTTGAAGTGTTGGGTTTTGAGAGTTTTCTTCATATATTTTTATAGTAGTCCTTGTTGGGTACTTGATTTGCAAATATTTTCTCACAGTCTATAATCTATCTTTTCATCTTCTTTACAAGGACTTTTGCAAGGTCAAAAGTGTTTACTTTTGATGAGATCTAATTTATTATTCTTCTTTTCATAGAACTTTTTTTTTCATTTCTGAGAATTCTTTGCTAAGTTTAGGTCCTGAAGATTTTTTCCCACATTTTTTTCTAAAAGCTTTATAGTTTTATATGTTACCTTTAAGTCTGTAATTCATTATTGATTTAGTTTTCGTATGATATGTGGGGTTTAGGTCGAGGTTAATTTTTTTTTTTTTTTTTTGGCCTATGGATGTCCATTTGCTCAAGCATGATTTATTGAAAGGGCTATCTTTGCTTTATTGAAACACTTTTGTACCTTTATCAAAAATCAGTTAAGGATATTTGTTTAGGCATATTTCTATTTGGTCTAGATTCCATTCTCTGTCCTGTTATTTATCGGCTTATCCCTTTTCCAATACAACACATTATTAATTACTATAGCTAATACTATAGCCTTAATATCAGGTAGAATGAGTATTTCTTCTTCATTCTTCTTTGTCATGATTATTTTAGATATTCTAGGGTATTTGCCTTTCAATAAAAATTTAAAATAAGGTTGTCTATGTCTACAAAACTTTGGCTGGGATTTTGATAGGAATTGAATTAAACCTATAGATAGACTTGGGGAGAACTGACATCTTTACTATGTTGTCTTCTGATTCATAGACATGTTATGTCTCTACATTTACTTTGATTCTTTGATTTCTTTCATCAGTATTTTGTAATTTTCAGCATATAGGCCCTCTGTATCTTTTGTTATATGTATACCTAAATAATTATTTTTAAAAAAAATTTTTTGAGTGATGGTAAATGATATTTTAAAAATTTTATATCCCCATGTCTGTGTTAGAAGGTAGAAATAGGATTGAATATTTTGTATTGAGTTTGTTTCCTGGAGCCTCGCTGAATTCACTTATTATTTCTTGGATTTTTAAAATAGATTTCTTAGAGTTTTCTATGTAACAATCATATCATCTACAAATAGAGAGAAACTTTTACTTCTTCCTTTCTAATCTATATGCCTTTTATTTCTTTTTCTTGACTTATTTCAGTGGCTAGAGCTTCCAGTATTATGTTAAAATAAGAATGGTGAGAACAGACAACTTGTCTTACTCCCAATCTTAGAAGAAAGCATTGTTTGTTACCTGTAGGTTTTTTGACCATGGGTTATTTACAAGCATGTTGTTTAATTCCATGTATTTAGAGATTTTCCTGTTGTCCTTCTATTATTGATTTCTATTGTTGATTATATTATTTAGAGTCATTATGTTTAGAAAACAAATTCTATATAATTTCAATTCTTTTGGGGTGCCTGGGTGTCTCAGATGGTTGAGCATCTGCCTTTGGCTCAGGTCATAATCCCAGGGGCCTGGGATCGAGCCCCACATCCAGCTCCCTGCTCAGTGCAGAGCCTGCTTCTCTCTCTCCCTCTGCCATTCCCTCCACTTATGCTGTCTGGCTCCATCTCTCTGTCAAATAAATAAATAAAATCTTAAAAAAAAATTTCAATTCTTTTAAATTTGTTGCATTTTTTTTATAGCTTATCTGGCTGAATATTTCATAGGCACTTGAAATAAACGTGTATTCTGTTTTTGTTGGGTGCAGTGTTCAGTATATGCCAATATGATTCTGTTGGTCTCCAACATCATCAACTGATTACAACATCAACTCAAAGTAAAAAATCTCATCTAATGTCATCAGATAAAATGTTCCAAACTATATCATTCAATTCCAAATCTAAATCAGATTTGGGTAAGGCTCTAGGTAGAATCTACCCATAGGCACAATTACCTTCATTTGTGAGTCTATGAAACTCAAGAATCAAGTTATTTGTTCCCAAAATACATTGGTGAGACAGGCATAGGATACTGGTCATAGACATTCCTGTTCAAAAGGGAAAAAAATGAAAGGAAAATGGAGTCAATGGTCTGAAGCAATTTTATAGTCCAATGAGGCAAATTCCATTTGGTTTCAAGGTTGGGAATAATTCTCTGTGGTTTATTCCTCCTGGGGTCTGCTCTGTGGGTTCACGACTCCATGTTCTAGCTTCTCAGAGTCGTCTTTTTTCTTCTTTCTTTCTTCTTTTTTATTTTTATTTTTTTGTATAAATTGTAACTTATGCTTACAGCTGAATAGTTTTAACAGCCTGTTCCTTGCCTGAAAAATTTTGGGGGTCCAACAACATTCTTTCATTTTGTACTCTGTCTCCTTCCATCCAAGCTGACAGTGTTTATGCTACAACATTGTCAAAAACCTTGTAGATGTCCGTATATGTCAGAGATTCATTCCATTGGTCAAGAGGTACTTCCAGATATTTTTTGTAGATAATCCTATCTCTATTTTGGGCTTCTGCTGAGGTGGCTGAGGGAATCTAAGAACCACATACTTAATCTTTCCAAAGAGCCTTTTGTGTTACTGAATTCTCTGACCTTTTGATCTTTCTAAGGCAAAAGGTTGTCAAGCCACACTGCTAGATTTTTCTCTAGAGCGTGAATTCCTGATGGTGAATCTCTTAGTTTTAGTATCTTTTGCAAACTTGATAGGATAAGGATTTTTCAAGACATTAGGTCCAGGTTTGTTTTTGCTTAACACTTTTATCTCAATTTACATTTTTCCTCTCACATTTCACCATAAACACCAATAAGAAACAAGGCCACACTTTGAAGCCTTGCTAGCACAGAAATTCCCTCAGCTAGATGTCCAATTTCTTTATTTACAACTTTTGCTTTCCATATAATTTCATAGGACATAATTTTGTTAGGCTTTCTGTGTCTACATAGCAAATATTCTTTTTCTACCAGTTTCCAATAACATGTCCCTTCCTTCTGAGGCCTCACCAGCAGAGTTGTTACCATCTACATTTCCACTAACAATGTGTTCAAGGTAATCTAGGTTTTTTTTATCATGCTCCTCAAAATTCTTTCAGCTTCTGTTCATTGCCAATTTCAAAACCTTTTCCTCATTTTTAGGTATTTGTTACAAGAGCATCCCATTCTTCACATCAAGATATGTATTTATTTTTCTGTCACTAACATAACAAATTACCACAAACTTAGCGGATTAAAAAGGCAAAAATCTATTATCTTTACAGTCCTGTAGGTCAGAAGACTGACACAGGTGTCATTGCAAAAATCAAAATGTCAGCAGGACTGCATTTCTGGAGGCTCCAGGGGAGAATCTGTTTCCTTGACTTTTTGAACTTCTGAAGGCTGTATGCATTCCTTTGCTTTTGGCCCCTTCTTCCCCAGTGGTGGCTTGAGTCTTCACTCACACCCACTGCATCTCTTCAACCCTTCTTTTGCATCACATCTCTTTTTATGATTCTCTTCTGTCTTCCTCTTCTGCTTTTAAGGCTTTGTGATTACAATCCTTGTGACTGCATTGCTCCCACTTGCGTTAAATCAGATAATCTTCCTATTTTAAGGGCAGCTGATTAACAATTTTAATTCCGTTTGAGATCTTAATTATGCTTTGCCATTTAAAGTAACATATTCACAGGTTCCAGAGATTAGGACATGGAGATATTTGGGGAGGTCTACCACAATTACAATAAGCATATGTTGTTTCACAGTTTCCTGATATCAACGTTTTCTGTGAAGTGTGAGAACTTGACTTGCATTTAGGTTTCTTTACATTCTCCACTTTAAAATCTCATTGTCTTGAGTAGCAGATTGCGTGATAATTTTGGTCTCAATCATCAAATGTATAAAATTCATGAGGAAAAGGATTGTATTCATATTGTATGAATGCAGATGTCTTCCCTTCCCATTTTTACCTCTTTGTTTTTGATGCATCAAGATGATTTCAATTCCTTTCTGTTGGAAGAAATCCCTTCTTACAATATTTAAGAGATCGAGTCTGCTAATAAATTCTTTAAGTTTGTCTTTGTCTTAGAGTGCCTTTATTTCTCCTTTATTCTCAAAGGATACCTTTGCTGGATATAAGGTTCAGAGCTCAGCTCTTTCTTTTGGCCTTTGAAAAATGTGCCACATAATGTGTGAAAAATGCTGGCCTCCATAGTTTCAGATAAAAAATCCATTGTGACTCAAATTGGTGTTCTCCTATAGATAACACGTCATTTGTCTTGGGCTGCTTTCAATTTTTTTCTTTGTTTTTCGTTTTCTGAAGTTTAATTACGATATGACTTGGTGAGATTTGGTTAGGTTTATCCTGTTTCAGGTTCACTCAGCTTCTTGAATCTGCATATTTGTTTTCTTCACCAAATTTAGAGAATCTTTTGCCATTATTTCTTTGAATATTCTTTTGCCCCACTCTCTTTTCTCTCTTCCTGACACGATAACACAGATATTATATCTTTGTTATAGTCACAAGGTATCTGAGGCCCTGTTCATTTTTTCCCTCCTCAGTCTCTTTTCTCTCCGTTGCTGAGATTGAGTGGCCAATTGATCTGTCTTCAATTTCACTAATTTCTATCCTCTATCATCCACTCTACCATCAGGCACATGCAGTGAGTTTTATATATTTTACTGTAGCTTTCATTTATGTGATTTCTATTTTGTTTTCTTTTACAGCTCCTACTTCTTTGCTCAGATCTTTCTATTCATTTTTTTTCAAGAGGCTCTAACTGACTTTGAAGCATTTTTATGATGGCTTCTTTGAAATCTTTGTCAGATAATCCCAGCATCTGATTCATCTCAGTGTTGGCATCATTTCATTGTCCTTTCTCACCAAAGTTGTGGTTGTCTTTGTTCTTGGTATAATGGGCAATTTTTAATCACATCCTGGACATTTTGTTTATTGTGTTGGAATTTGAATCCTATTTAAATCTTTTATTTCAAGCAGGCAGCCACATTGTTTAGATTTTAGTTTTATGTATTCTGAGGCTGTGATTTCTTAGATATATAAAGGTCAGCATTTTTATATTTTCCTGGTGACTTGCTTCTTTTTGCTTTATGCATAAACTTGCATTTTGACTCCCAATTTTATCCGATTCTATCACAACAACAGTTTGTCTCATAGAGCCTTTGAACCTGTTTTCTTTTCTATCTTGAATATTATGTTCTGTAGTATTTTATTTCACGTTACTTAACAATCAGTATTTATTATGAATGTTATCATTACAACAAATGCTCACCATATTTACCAATTTTAGTTCTCTACCTTTTATCTTGTTCTTTTTTCCCTCCCCCACTTTTTCCTTCTGAGTTTAACTCCTATCTTACTAAAATATATCCTTAGTGACTTTTCACTTCTGGTCTCTCTCAGTTTGTTTCTTTCCTTGAAAATGTCTTTATCTTTTCCTTACTCTGGAATGCAAATTTAATTCAAGGTAGAATTCTACATTGAGAGTATTTTCACTCAGCACTTTGAAGATATTAATTTTCTTTTCAGATAAATTTCTTTTTTCATTTATTGTCAGTGTAATTGTTTCCTGCAGATAATCTATAGTTTTCTTCTGGTTGAATTAATTAATTAATTAATTAATCTATTCATGATTTATTATTATCATTTTCTAGTCTCAATGGTCATTTTAAGTCTCTTAAAAATTAAAGAAAGATATTTGTGCTATTTCAAAATAAAAACTCATGTATTCTTTAAATATAGAAAACTCTCAGTAGTTAGTTCTTCAAAATTCTCTCTTCAGAGCAAGTTGGATTTTGTTTTTTTCCAGAATTTATGTAGCATAGTCTTGGAGCATTTTTAATATAATTTGGGGGGGGGAGGGAGGTTCTTCAGCAAGTGATGAGTGCTAATTTAAATTCCATCTTACCAGGGCACTTGGGTGGCTCAGTCAGTTAAGCATGGGACTCTTGATTTCCTCTCAGGTCATGATCTCAGGGTTCTGAGATTGAGCCCCGCGACCGGCTCCATGCTCAGGGCAGAGTCCACTTGTTTCTCTCTCTCTCAAATAATTAAATAAATAAATAAAATCTTTAAAAAAATTTCCATGTTACCTAGAGTTTTATTTAGTCTTGGAAAATTTATCCCCCCGTCTAAGACTCATAAACAACCAGTAGGAAGAATTTTCCAAGTTCCTCTTTGATGACAGAACAGAGAATTAAGGTTTCTGGCTCTGTGCAGGGACTTTCATTTCAGCTCTGTCACTTAGCATCTCGTCTCCTGTGCATGGAAGTTGACACTGCAGCCTCAGTCTCCCTACATCCAGTTCTCAAGTCCTGCAGGGATCCAGGGCTTCAGTCTATCTTAAATTTGCCTTTACTTTCTCTTCATTTCTGCTTCCTAATATTTTTCCTACCTTCATCTGAGCTTGGTTTTATATTTAATTTATGGATTGTACACTCATCATTTCCGTGTACTTGTAGCAAGAGGTGGGCTTATTCTGTAACATCTCAATATGTCATGCTACCAGATGTCATCTGAGAAAGTCTGAACATCTGCTTTTTTGGGTGAGATGGAACAAAGTATTTTGTCTAAAGCTGAGCAGTCACTTCAAAGTAAGAAGTGGTCCTTAACTCTCTTGTGCTAGAAATTGATGAGGTCCGGTGATAAATACATTACCTTGTTTGAGGTAATACTCAGCATCAGGAATAAAACAAGAAGTTACTACTCCTGTCTGTTTAGTAGCAACATTTAACAGCTAGCAGGCATGATTTTAGTACATGTATTTCTCATAAGAAAATTTCATATTCCATGTTCTGTTTTTTATACATTTTCTTCTAAGAGATGGTTCACAGTACAGGGACTAGTGTCTACCTCTGATGGAGATGGACTGCACATTCTAGTCCTTAAGTTGCAATATCACAACAGGATTGCGACAGAACTAAAAGAATGGGCATCACCTTACACTGGGTTGCAGCAAAATGTAGTCCACTTGGCTGTTCTTGGGACTGGGGGTTGGGCATCTAAGTCATAAGGGCATCATACTTGAAGTATAGGAGGAAAAGTGGATATTGATGTTAAATGGTAAAAGGGGTAGACCTAGTGAGCACTTAAAAATACTGCTTTGCTGCGAATTTAAATCTTCCCTCTGGGTATTTCTTCCTTTTTTTTTTTTAAATTTTATGTATTTATTTGACAGAGAGAGACACAGCAAAAGAGGGAACACAAGCAGGGGGAGTGGGAGAGGGAGAAGCAGGCTTCCCGCGGAGCAGGGAGCCTGATGCGGGGCTCGATGCCGGGCTCGATCCCAGGACCCCGGGATCATGACCTGAGCCAAAGGCAGACGCTTAACGACTGAGCCACCCAGGCGCCCCTGTCTGAGTATTTCCCCTCCAGATGCATCAACATCTTCCCATCATAGAAATGAAAGTGTCTTAAACTTGTTTTCTCAGCTAATCTTCTAGCTCTTGTTTGCAGGTGGGAGTAGTGGGATCTTGGAGCAGTTCTGGGCTGTGGGGGGGCTTCTGGCAGAGCCTTGTTCTCTGGCCCTCAATAATTATTTGAACTACATATTTCCTAATAAATTCTTCTTGTGCTTTAAAAAAAAACCTCACAGGGAGTCAGAACTTTCTGTATAGCTCAGACTATATTGAGTATAGTGATTAAGTCAGCATCCTTGCCTCTGGAAGATTTACTATATCAATGTTTAGCTGGGGCATTTTGAATAAAAACTATTATGAGCTTGGTATATATAGAAATACTTAATTTTACAGGCATTCCTAAACAACCAGTGAAATTGGGAATTATATTTGTCAAGCAATTTTACCTAGGACTATTCATCAGAGAATTAAGGAACCTTATCATATTTACTTTAGTTGTGCTACTGAAAAAGAAAAATTGTTTCATTGACCTAAATTCTGAAATTTTTTGGTTTGCAGACCAGTTAGTATTCTCTAATTATTTGGCCAACTTTTCATCATACCTATGACTTTCTGGCAGGCTTTTTCATTCCTCATTTTCAAGTCTAGTTAAAAATTGACAAAAAGTAAAATATATTACCCATGTACCTAATGAGTGGCTCTCAATATTATGTGCATATATAATATGTGCCTAGATTGCATACATATATACATACATGTGTATCTGCATAGGCACCAAAAATAAGGAAAAAATAATAATGTGAATTGCATTCTATATTTTTATTTTACAGCCTATTATTTTGTTCTCACTATAACTGTTCTGGATAAAACTATAGAGGATGGCTATTTTACATTTAAATTATTAAACCAGCTTGGAATGGTTGAAGAGCCAAGGCTCTATGAGTAAGTATAAGTTATATTTTTTTTTCTTTCATAAATTAAATGTTTGTTTTCTTGAGCATCTCCTTTGGACTATAATACAAATGGTGTAATCTTTCTATCCATTGAACCTTAAATGTTAAATATTAAAAGAATCTCAGGTGTATATTCTAATTCATTCATTCTGTGGAGGAAGATGCTGAATACGAAGTCGACTAACTTGTTTATGTCATACACACCTAGGAACTACAAACATTAGGGGAAACTTTTTTTTCCCTCTCATTCTAACTCTCATTTCAGTGTTCTTCTTCTCAAACTACTTGCCTTCTAATTCTCTCTGGTTTTCAGGCAACATTGTGTTCACAGTGATGTGAATAAATGTCTAACAACTTCTGTCAGTAGAGTGACCCAATTTCAGTGTTCCAGAGAACCACTCCCAGCCACAAATTCCACAAGTAATAGAAGGGTGTTTTGTTTTTACTTAATCTTCTATTTAACTCTTTGTGTATATATGTATGTGTAGGTATATATACATATTTTTTATCTAATCATCTCAAAGAATGTTCTCAGCTTAAATTTGTTGAATGCATATTTATGTATTTAATAAATTCTCAAACTAAGAAATTCATTTCCTGTTAAACAAAAGAATGGTATGGAGGTGTATCCTACTATTAAAATTGTAGTTTCCAACCTGCTGTGCTAGACTTCTAGAAATTTTTTAAATAATGTGACTTTTCACAATGCTCACTGGTACCATGTCTAGTGATGAAATAAAAGATACACTTTATTTTATTGTGCCTGGACTTAGAACAATTTGGTTTAAGTTTAGACTGACTACTGATGACATCTTTAGAATTTCAGGAAGCATAGTTGGTATATCCAGTTTTT
Source organism: Eumetopias jubatus (assembly GCF_037043125.1). Classification (NCBI taxonomy): domain Eukaryota; kingdom Metazoa; phylum Chordata; class Mammalia; order Carnivora; family Otariidae; genus Eumetopias; species Eumetopias jubatus. The sequence goes on from NW_028274807.1 coordinate 29,304,795, forward strand.
ACTATTGGCATAGTCTAGGTAGTTACAGTACCTGAACTGACTAAATCTGATGCGTGATGGGCTTCAGACCTGCATACATCATGATACCCAAACTTATTCAACCACTAAAGCGAACCAGGGAAAAGTCTCTGCATGCTTATATATTTGCATATTAGCATTGCAAACAATGGAAGTGATGTATGTAATTTTACAAGATTATTATGAACCTTTGTTTAAAATCTAAAATGATATTAAAATATAAAAAGTAGCTGTATCTCATAATAAATGAAGTTTGTTTTGTAGATAAATCTTTAAAACCTTGAAAGCCACAAAGAAAAATAATAGTAAAAGAAGTATATTATGATAAAATATTGAGAACCTATGTACTGAAGTGACATAAAGACTACTTCATCATGGGATACTAAGGCCATTCTTGGAAATAATGTTCTGAGTTGTAAGTCAGGAAAATTTTTTTAAACATTGGGATAAACATATTTTTAATATTAGATCCTTAAAATTTTAATTTTCTTAAAATGATTAAAGGCATTGCAGATAATTTAGTAGTTGGATAGAACTGGTGATGAGTGAGCATCAATTCTTTTTGTTTTTTTCCCTTTCTTCAACTTCCCCTCAGTCACCCAAAGAAGAATATTAAATAAATCAAATTAGGATTCCCGATTCTTCAAATTCTTCATTTATATCAAGGCCCATAATTTTTTTATTTTATTTATTTTATTCTTTTATTTATTTATTTTTTAAAAGATTTTATTTATTTATTTAACAGAGAGAGACAGAGTGAGAGAGGGAACACAAGCAGAGGGAGTGGGAGAGGGAGAAGCACGCTTCCCTGCAGAGCAAGGAGCCCGATGCGGGGCTCGATCCCAGGACCCTGAGATCATGACCTGAGCCGAAGGCAGACGCTTAATGACTGAGCCACCCAGGCGCCCCCCCATATATTTTTTTAAAGATTTTATTTATTTATTTGACAGAGAGAGACACAGCGAGAGAGGGAACACAATCAGGGGGAGTGGGAGAGGGAGAAGCAGGCTTCCTGCAGAGCGGGGAGCCCGAAGCGGGGCTCGATCCCAGGACCCTGGGATCATGACCTGAGCCGAAGGCAGATGCTTAATGACTGAGCCACCCAGGCACCCCAAGGCCCATATTTTATTAAGAGAAACTTAATTTTGAGCACTGATTGACAGTGTTATAATAATAGTTATTTTATAATAGTTTATTGCTTCAAATCACTTAAAATAGTGTATATATGTGCATATATATAACACACATATGTGTATGATCCATTATTTATTTTTATACGACACATGCTTTCTTAGATTTTTGAATCCACTTATTCAACAGTGTTATTCAGCACCAACGGAACTTATTCAGGCATTTCACCAAATAACGGGTATTCAAGATAAAATAGCACTGTATTGTTCTCAAGGAAGTCACAGAAACCTGGAGGAGACTAATGCATATTTAGAGCTCTGAGTAATAAGTTCTGTAGTAGCAGAATACTTATGTGCTGTGGGTGTACAGAGGAAGAAGCAAGGAAAGCATTTGAAGGAGAGAGACCGTAGTCAAGGCCTAGCGAGAGAGTGCTTTCAAAGGCACGGAAATAGGACAATAGCAGAGTTCAGTAATAGCACAAAGACTGTAGTCCGAGAGCAGTTGTTTCCAACTTGTCCAGAAGGCAAGGCAATTGTGATTCTTGATTTCCTTCATAAACATCCTTGTCTATGCAGAGCACCGTGAAAGATTGACGCATTTTATCCACATACTTGACTTCGTGCATTTTTCATGAAGGAATATAAAACATGGATGATATATTCATGGCAAATCTGTCCATTTAAGCCTGGCCATAGGCTTTATTGTTTTTCTATTAAATAATTCTTTGCTAATAGCTTTGGTAATGCTTCGGGATTTGAACTGTTTCAGAAACCAGGGAAGCCAGAGACTTTTAAATGACCTTTTGTTTCCCTTTTCAAAATTGAAAAGGAATATTTGCTCACTCTAGAAAAATGTGTCATACAGTAGAAAATGAGACTATCATATATAATTATGTAATCCAGGGATGTTCACATTTACTATTTGGTCTACATCTATGTCTCCTTCTCTTCCTCTACCTCCTCATTTCCTTCCTCTTTCTTCATGTACATACCCCTCTGCATTATTTTTTTTCACTTAGCAAAATTAGGATCTTATCCTGATTTTTATACTGAATGTTACAATGTAATAATTTTTGTCACTTAAAATTACTCACACATTATAATATGATGCCAAATATATTAATACATCAATATAGGAATTTAAACAGGAGGTATCAATTTTGGACATTCTGGTTAGAATGATTCCCTCAGAGGATGAGGAATGGAGAGATTAGAGTGGCACAAGTCCAAAGAGGTGACTGTTGTAGTAATTTCTGTGAGAGATGATGGAGGCCTGGACTAAATTCGCGGAAATGTTTTTTGTTTTGTATTGTTTTTTTTTTGTTTTGTTTTTAGGACTTAGAATAGATGTGTTTTTATGATAAATTAAATATATGAAATTGAAGGAAAGAAGCCAATTTTGAGGCAAATATTTAAGTTACGGTGCCATTTACTGAGCCAGCAGGTCATGGAGAGGAGCCAGTTTAATCATTCAATATAATATCTTGAAAGCTTCTATAGGCCAGTAACTGTAGTAGAAATTAGGGATACAGTTCTGGACAAATTAGATTGCTGTCTTTACATAATTTCTGTCCAGTGCAGCCGATAGACTTTACAAATACATAATACAGATAAAATGATGATGTTCCTCATTCCTCTATTCAAACAATTTTTAATGTGTTTCTGCATTGAACTAGGGACTGTGCTAAGTGCTGAGGATACTGTGATGAGAAAAATAGACATGGTCCTACCCTCACTAAAGTTACAGCTTAATGAAGGATATAACAGTAATCAAAAATAAATAAAAATATATAAATAAAATCTGAAAAATGTCTTGAAGCAAATTATAGTGTGTACGGAAACATAAAATAGGGGATAGTGTGGTCATTAAAAGTTTCCCTAAAGACATTTCATATTAGTTGAGACCTAAATGAGGAGCAGGGATTCATCTGCTTTGCTATATTCCAGGCAGAAGGGTCAATAAATGCATAGATCCTGAAGGAGGAGAGAACATAGCCCATTTTAGGAACTGAAGGAATTTTATAATGTCTTAGAATGGAGGCAGGAAAAGCAAGAGAGATATAAGAGAGGTAGTAAACCCCTAGATTCTGTAAGAACTAGAACTTAGAGGGCATTTCTAGGATTTTATTTTACTCACTGGGCAAATGAAAACCACTAAAGTGTTTTAGTTGGGCCAGTCTGGTTGGAGCTGGGATTGGATCTTTATTTCGGAAAAACAATTTGATCACAGTGGGTTGATGAGGGAAAAGACAGGATGTCGTTGCAAGAATATAGGCAAGGAACAATGGTGTCCTGAGTGCTTGTAGTGGAGATGGAAACTGAGGATGGATTCAAAGCAGATTCAGGATATTTCATAGGTGTAGTCAGTAGGAATTTATGATAGATTGGAAGTAGCAGTTAAAAGAGGGGATATTGAGGGTGAATCCTAATTGTCTGGCTTGGGTAATACGTGGTAGAGCCATTTAAAATGATAAAGAAATTTGTAAGCTGTTGGGTTTTGTTTTGTTTTGTTTTTTGGTGAGAGATGGTTTTTGGGGAAGACGTCATTTAGATTTGGACCTACTGAACTGCAGACATCCTTGAGAGATCCAAGTAGACATGATGAATAACAGTCAATATGTACGTCTGGATCTCAGCAGACAGAGTTCACCTAGAGGCAGAGATCTGGTGGTCATGAGCAAACAGTTGGTATTCGAAATCATTAAAGTGGGTGTGAAATTGTAGGGAAAGAGAGCACATTCCCATCTGGACATACTGACTTTGAAGTATCTCTGAGAAATCCAGATAAGGTCCTAGACAGAAATTAGCGATATGATCATTGGTGCTATATTCCATGAAAGAGGAGGTAGTAATAGTGCCTGGAAGGAGCAGAAATGGGCTTTGAGGAGTGTGATGACAACCTTTTTGGGGGCCTAGTTGTTTTGAAGACTCAAGAGGAGGACAAGGTGGGAATAAAGTTAAGATGGCACAAGTGCTGGACGTACTCTTCGTCCGTTCTACGTGTGATTGTTGCCTTTGCTTAAGCCAGTCATTGCTGCCTTGAAGGAGGGAATTAATACAACAGATTTTTTTTTAAGATTTATTTATTTGAGAGAGAGAAAGAGAGAGAGGGAGAGAGTGTGAGCAGGGGGAGAGGGAAAGAGAGACTCTCAGGCAGACCGTGTGCCGAGCGTGGAGCCCCACACAGGGCTCGATCCCGTGACCTTGAGACCACGACCTGAACTGAAACCAAAGTCAGAGTCTTAACTGACTGAGCCACCCAGGTGCCCCAGTACAACAGATTTTTGTTTTCTTTCTCTCCTCTTCCTTTTCCTTCCCTTCTCTCTTCTTCCCTTGCTTCCTCCTCTCCTCTCCCCCTTCCTCCCACTCTCCCTCCTTTGCTTTCCCCCTCCTCCTACTTATCCTGCTCCTCCTCCTTTTCCTTCTTTGCGGTCCCCTTTGTAGTTAAGCAGATCCATATCGATCTAACTGACTCCAGGCCCCCATATGTCTGGCAAACAAGGATGAGGAATTTGAGTAGAGTGATGAAGAACACTGACATGACTGTGTTTGCGTTCTGGCTTTGCATTCACTAGCTTAGGAAAGCCTCTTATATGCTCTGATATTCAGTTTTCTCATCTGTTAATGGCAATACTAATAGGACCTAATAAAGGGAGTTGTTAAGATAGTTAAATAAGATCAAGTATGTCGAACTTCATTACAGTTCTGGATGCACTTTAAATGCTCGGAAAATTGTACTTATTAAATTCTACCTTTATTTTTTCCTTTTGAATCTGAGGCTTTTATAATTATTCCTTTAATTCACAAATATTTGGTAAAATGGCACAGAACAATGAAGAATTATTATTTGAGTACCCAGCCCATTCAGGGAACTATGATAGTTGTTCAGGGTCTAAAAAAAGAAGCATAAGGGGACTTCTCTAATCTTTTTTTTAAAGATTGTATTTATTTATTTGAGACAGAGGATGAGAGAGAGAGCATGAGAAGGGGAAGGGTCAGAGGAAGAAGCAGACTGCCCGCTGAGCGGGGAGCCGGATGTGGGACTCGATCCTGGGATTCCAGGATCATGACCTGAGTCGAAGGCAGTCACTTAACCAACTGAGCCACCCAGGCACCCAGGACTTCTCTAATCTTAAATGTACAATCTAGACACCCAAGTCAGAAAGACAAGATGTCCCACTTTTTTCTCAAAAAGTATCTCCAAATAATTTTGTATGGAGATGCATGTATTATTATTTTATTTTGTTTTAACTTATTTTAAATTAGTTTTTTAAATTTTTTATTTTATTTAAATTCAATTAATTAATTAATTAGCATATTATTAGTTTAGAGGTAAAGTTCAGTGATTCATCAGTTGCATATAACACCCAGTGCTCATTACATCATGTGCCTTCCTTTATGTCCATCACCAAGTTACCCCCTCCCCCTCAGCAACCCTCAGTTTGTTTCCGTTGTTAAGAGTCTCTTATGGTTGGTCTCCCTCTCTGATTTTGTCTTATTTTATTTTTCCCTCCCTTCCCCTATGATCCTCTGTTTTGTTTCTTAAATTCCACATATGAGTGAGATCATATGATGATTGTCTTTCTGTGATTGACTTATTTCACTTAGCATAATACCCTCTAGTTCTATCCATGTCATTGCAAAAGGTCAGATTTAATTTTAATTTTTAATTTTTTTTGATGGCTCAGTAATATTCCGTGTGTGTGTGTGTGTGTGTGTGTGTGTGTGTGTGTGTATGTGTATAATGTATTTGCATCTTCTTTATCCATCCATCTGTTGATGGACATCTGGGCTTTTTCCATAGTTTGGCTACTGTGAACATTGTTGCTATAAACATTGGGGTGCAGGTGCCCCTTTGGATCACTATGTTTGTATCCTTTGGGTAAATACCTAGTAGTGCAATTGTTGGGTTGTATTTTAAATTATTTTAATAAATACTTTAACAAATATGTTATTGTTTGGCCTTTTTCCTTTAAGTTTATTCTTTCTATCCTGCATTATGAACGTTACATTGACTTCAGAGTTAAATTATATTTTACTAATATGCTGAACATATTAAATTCTCTCTTTAGGAAGAACAGATCATTTAATGAGTTCCAAGAAGTCAAAATTCTTGCTCAATTTTTAAATGATGTTGTAAATATTTCAAGCATTGGTTTGGCATATTCTCAGAGCTCACATTGCCCGTGTATCACAGGCAGATACAAAATCCAGCGTATCATGTTACAATCACTTACATATCCAGAAAGGTAAGAAAACTGAATTTTGATTTCAGTGTATAATCTTTTATACTTGAAAATATTGGTATGCTAAGAAATGTTTTAAAAGTTTATGGATTCAAATATCTGTTGTGTATTTCAGATTATATTTTACATAAATGTTAGAATATCTAAAAGGTGCAAGATGCACTTTTTTAAAAATGGAAATTAGTTTGAATGAAACTTAGTTTGGAATCACATCACCTAAAGCAAAGAAAAAGCAAACACAATCATTTCATTAGACACAATAAAAATGAAAAAAAATGAGACAAATATCTGCCTTAGAAGTTGATCGATAATTTCTTTTTTTTTTAAAGATTTTATTTATTTATTTGACAGAGAGAGACACAGCAAGAGAGGGAACACAAGCAGGGGGAGTGGGAGAGGGAGAAGCAGACTTCCCGCGGAGCAGGGAGCCTGATGCGGGGCTCGATCCCTCATGATCTGAGCCGAAGGCAGACGCTTAACGACTGAGCCACCCAGGCGCCCTGATCGATAATTTCTTATATATACATATATATTTACAGAGAGGTTGAGATTCCTTTTATACAATTCTTTAGATGGGGTTCAGTGGCTGAAAACTATAATGAGGCATATGGTCATAGAAGATAGAAGTCATCATGACTTTCAATGATTTTTTGCTTTCTCTTGAATTTATTTTTATTTGGGAAGAGAAAAAAAAGTCCATTTTCATCTATTGTATCTAAGATTCTACATATCACTGGAAATTCAACCCCAAGAATATATTGACAGAAGTGAAGCTCTAGCATATATACAATAACAGCGTGAGGAAAATCTGACTCTACATTTTAATTTTACCATCATATGTTTTGGTTTGTCTATTATATCACAAATATCTCCATTCTACATCATGACTTGATGGGTTTTTTGAAGATGATAGACTCCAGCGGTATTTTTCTTAGTCTATTTAATATGCTTTTCTTAGTTCCGTGTTCTCCTAACTGAAGAGGTTTTCCTACTATCCTTGTCCCCACAGTATTGATGTACATGTTCACCATGGCAGAATTCATAGTCCCACAAAACACCTCTGTGAAAGTACTAAGAACCACTAAGGCCTCTTTAATGAGTTGACCATTTGTCTATTTGGATATGTGACATGTGATTTGTTCCAACCATGAGTGTCAACTGAGAGTCAATAGCAATGGGTTTGTGGATTGCTAGAAAACTCTCCTTTAGCTGACAGTGGAGCTTTCTTTTTACTTCTCTTTATGTTTCTGTATTTATATATTTGATTCCCTAATTACCTTTCTATGAATGTTGCGCATAGTAAATAAGAATTTCTGGAGAATAAAAATAATAAATGATAAGAATATGCATTTAGACAAGGTCCATATCAAAAGAGGAGAATTGGGGGAGGGCACCTGGGTGGCTCAGTTGGTTAAGCATCTACCTTCGGCTCAGGTCATGATCCTGGGGTCCTGGGATCAAGCCCCACATTGGGCTCCCTGCTCAGCGGGGAGCCTGCTTCTCCCTCTTCCCCGATCCCTCTCTGCTTGTTCTCTTTCTTTAAAATAAATAAATGAAGTCTTTTTAAAAATTAAAAAATAAATAAATAAAAAGAGGAGAATTAGAAAGATTCTTTGAACTGAAAATTATTTTGTAACTTTTGGCATGAAAATAGTCACTCAAAAGTCACTAAGTAAGATGTCATTATAATGGAAAAAATCTAGGAATAATTTTACTGTTTTTTGTCTTTGATTGAAATACCTACAAAAAATACCAAAATATATGGAAATTTTCAGCTAGGAATATTAGCAACATCATTCCCCACCAAAGTATACCAGAGAGAGAGACAGACAGACAGACACACATAAGGGGGTCATGTTTGAAGGACTAGAGCTCAAGATTTTTAATCTTCAACTGATCTCTGTATTGATTACCTCTTTAAGACAATATTTATTTATTCCCCACCCCTTGTGTTTATTATCTTAAAGATGCAAAGCCTCTACTAAACTTAAGAATGCAAAATATATTTGTGTTCCCAAAAGCTAAGTTTTAAAGGGGCCAAACTTGTTGCACCATCATATCCCCTTATTCTCCCCCATTAATACCTCTCTGAGCATAAGGAAGGTGAGTATAAACAGAATTTGAGATGTGATTTTATATCTTCTGTTTCTGGTACTTAAATGTAAAGAATTCATACTGTCTCAGAATAAAATCTTCTCCCTATATATCATATATGGAAAGAGAAAATAAAAAGTTTCCTCTTTAGTCTGAGGATATAAACAAAATACACTTTCTAATAGCTATGGACATTTGCCAATTAAGGCAAAACATTAATTAACCACCACCTTACCTGTTTCACAAAGTAGCTTATTCATTAAAGAACTTTCCCCTGCTGCTCAGGTCAAGAGGCCAGCTCCCACCCCCTTGTCCCCCACCCCATATTGTCTAACCATCTTTTTTTTTTATTATTGTTTTGTGGTAAGAGCATTTAACATGAGATTTACTCTCAACAAATTTTAAAGTGCAGTATTATTTACTATAGGCATGATGTTGTAGAGCAGAAAAACAAGCAAACTCTTACTACTACAAAAGACAGAAAATCCAACCACAGATCCCTAAAGATAAAGGGGACCTGTAGCCAGATGTATCTGAAAATGCCATAGAAGATAATGGCCCCTGGCTTAGCTGCATTCAAAGGACCAAGTGCACTTCTGTGCTAGCTCTTGGCTTTGCCATTCACATTGCTTTGTCCCAATACCAACTTGGCTGCTACTTGATGCCAAATTCAAATCCCGTGAGGATGGGTGGGGAAAGAGTTTTAAAGTCTCTTTGCATGTCACTGACTTTGACTGGGCAAGTACATACCTTTGAACCTCATACTGTGGCCAGGGAAGTAGATTTTTCTGATTGGCCAGGGAAATAAGTCCTTTGATTTGTGCTTACTCTGTGACAAGATGGGACCAAATTCAATCAAAGTTTATGTGTATATATATATATATATATATATATTTTTTTTTTTTAAGATTTTATTTATTTGACAGAGAGAGGGAACACAAGCAGGGGGAGTGGGAGAGGAAGAAGCAGGCTTCCCGGGCTCAATCCCAGGGCGCCGGGATCATAACCTGAGCCGAAGGCAGACATTTAATGACTGAGCCACCCGGGCGCCCTGATCCAAGTTTATATATTAAGAGTAGGTTGAAGAATGTTAAAGGTAGTATTACCAGAGAAGATAATATTACCTGTAAGGTGAAAAAAGTAACAGGACACTACAGAAAGACTGAAAAAAATTTGATAATTCAGGCAAAACATTAATTAAAAGTAGATTGGTTTGGGGGAGGCTGGGTGGCTCACGTTGAGCGTCTGCCTTCAGCTCAGGTCATGATCTCGGGGTCCTGGGATCGAGTCCCGCATTGAGGCCCGCATTGAGCCCTGCAAGGGGGTCTTGGCTCAGCGGTGAGTCAGCTTCCCCCTGTCCCTCTGTGGTCTCTCTCCCTCTGTAATTTCTCTCCGACTCTGTGATCCCTCTCTTCTGTGATTGCTGTCACTCTCTTCAAATAAATAAATAAAATATTAAAAAAAAGAAAACGAAAACTTCAATCTAAACAGTTTTACTGAGATCAACTATAAGTTAGCATTTTAAAGAAGGAAAACATCACTCATTAGAACAGTTGTTTTTTTTTTTAAGTGAAACTGGAAGAACTGAGCCTTGAAGAGAGATGGGTAATAAATGGCATTTAGGTTGCTAGAGAATACCAAGCAAGGAAAGCAGCAAGAAGCTCCAAAGGTGCATTTGTGTTCAGTGTGTTTTTTCTTTAATATCAAAAACATTAGAAACACTAAGAATTGTGACGGGGTGCCTGGGTGGCTCAGCCATTAAGCATCTGCCTTCGGCTCAGGTCATGATTCCAGGGTCCTGGGATGGAGCCCCATATCGGGCTCCCTGTCTGGCGGGAAGCCTGCTTCTCCCTCTCCCACTCCCCCTGCTTGTGTTCCCTCTCTCGCTGTGTCTCTCTGTCAAATAAATAAATAAAATCTTAAAAAAAAAGTAGATGGGCTTGTAATTTATCTTACTGAAGTTAGATATTGATTTAACAACAACAACAAAAAACCTCAATATAATTTTGATTGGCTGATGCAGTTAACCTGTGAATGAAGGCAATGAACGAATAGCTAAGCTGGATCACTCAAATTCAGATTTTTCAAGATCTGAATACTTCAGACGATTTTGGGGTAAGTTAGGTTTTTTTTTAACTGGTTGTATTTATTGTTCTGGATAGCTATAATGTAATATTTTGCGTGATAAGACAACTTGAGATTGAACATTGTAGTAACTGCTTAAGTAATTTACTCCAATATATCATGGAGGGTTGATGTATAACTTTAGACATTTTGTCCTTTTTCAAATTAATTAAATATTTAAATCAACAATTTTGTAGCTTTGCCCCGAATGCCTTACTTACTTCCTGTTAACTTCCCTAGTTATTTAGCATTGCATTTAGTTGAAGAGTTTCAACATTTAGTAAACCGTTTTCAAGATGAATAATAGTGGTTAAGGGTGTTTAGATTTACTACATCCCAGACACTGCTTTTGCAACCTTTGCAACACCTCTCTGAGGTAAATATTTTCTTTGTTTTATTAGTAAAGGAACAGAAACTGAGAGGCTTTATATAACAAGTCTAAGGTTTCTCAGCAGAGGAGTGGCTTCGCAATGATTTGAAGCCAGACTTTTCTTGGGTTTTTAATGTTTTTTTTTTCTTTTAGTTGCTCTTATTTTGATAGTAATAAACACTTTTTTCACTAACTAATATAGTGATTTATTCCCCTTATGGAGTATTTGGAAAATTTAATTCAAATGTAATGCTGCAACCAGGAACTATCACTGTTAATATTTTGTCATGCTTACTTATCATCACACATGTTACAAGTGAATCATGAATGTAATTATTTGCATTAAATTATAAGCCAGCTTTCTGTGTAGGGTCATGCAGTTTATTCACTGCAGGAGGTACCGGCATCATTGTTCATGTAGATAACAAGGTGAACATAATGTACTTGGAGGTGTGCCATACCATGGACCTGATTAGAAGCATTTTTTTCTTCCCAAAATATAAATAAATGGCTGCCATTATATTCCACCTTTTGCAGAATATTCAAATTAGTCTTTCCTTTATTGTTCGGCATTTTGGTGCTTTTTCTTCCCCCCAATGCTTGCTTATCATAAATACTATCGATGCATAGAAAACTATCTGCACAGTAAACAATTTCCCTGTTCTATATTCATAGAAGGAACATCAAGGAGGAGGAACATTTTCAAATCTTCCACCTCAGCACATGATGTTCACACCTTGATACAGGTTGTTGGTGAGCCTACAGACAGTGGTTGCTTTCTCCATGCATTTCTCCATTTTATTTATTTTTATTTTTTTTTAGATTTTATTTATTTATTCATTTGAGAGAGCGAGAATGAGAGAGAGAGAGAGAGAGAGAGAGCATGGGAGGGGAGGGTCAGAGGGAGAAGCAGACTCCCCGCTGAGCAGGGAGCCCAATGCGGGACTTGATCCCGGGACTCCAGGATCATGACCTGAGCCGAAGGCAGTCGCTTAATCAACTAAGCCACCCAGCCTCCATGCATTTCTCCTTTTTAAAAAGTCCTGTGTTATAAGGGGAAAGGAAAGGGGAAAAAGGCAGACAGATGTGTCCACTATTCTATGCAACTCCCTGTCTTCTTTTTTTATTCTTCTTAATAATTTTTGCATAGACAGCTATTGTACACAGTTCATTCATTGCTTAATAAGGAAAAAATAGGGTAAAGTAATTGGAATATGCTATAGAGCAAAAAATAAGCATGCATGTAATTTCAATTTTTATGTAAAATCTAAACAGTGGATAGGCAATGAAAATTTACTAAATTTGCAAAATTTAGATGCAGTTGTTTCTACTCGGGGGAGGGGGGCGGGAAGAAACCTAAAACACATTTTTGTAGGGTGGTTAGCAAAACTCTTAACATTCCCTGCTGGCTGGGGATGCTAACAGATGCTTGGATGAAATGTATGCTTTAAGTTTAATTACCTAGATAATTGCCATAACCGTTTAGTTGCTTTTCCTATTTACATCTGTCCATACAGATAATGTGCAATTAATGAGAATTAGCGCTGCCAAATTATTGGGAATGTGAGTTTTAAAAATGTGTTGCCTTATGGTCCAGATAAACTGTGTCTGCATTCAACCAGTAATTATCTCTGTAGCAAACTCTGATAGACACTACAGCATAGTTCTCCTTCAGGGCGTTTCCAGTAGAGTAGGGCCTTCAAACTTAGGGACTGAGAGGAATATTCACAGTGAAGGTGACCTGGGATGACTTCCTGAGAAAAGTTGGATTAAAGCTGCTTTTTAACACTTAACAGTAAAAAGTACTCTTTTTGGTATATAGTTCTATGAGTTTTGATACATTCATAAAGTCATATAACAACCATCACATTGAACATACAGGACATTTCCATCAATGACAAAAACTGCCTTGTGCTACCCCCTTATTTTCAACCCCGCTCCTACTCCCTGGCAACCACTGTCTCTAGTTTTGCCTTTTCCAGAACTTTATATAAATGGAATCATAATAGTATGTAGCCTTTTGAGTATGGCTTTTTTTCATTTAGCTTCATACATTCAAAATTTATGCATTTTGTTGCTTATACCAATGGGATGTTATTGATGAATAGCATTCCATTGTACGTATATACCACAGTTTGTTTATCCACTCACCAGTTTGAAGACATATGGTTTGTTCACAGTTTTTGATCTCTATCTATGGATAAAGCCAACATAAATATTTGCATGTAGGTTTTTATGTGAACATAAGTTTTCATTTCTCATGGATAAATACCTAGAAGTGAAATTGTTGGGTCATACTGTTAAGTGTATGTTTAACTTTAGAGGAAGCTGCCAGACTGTTTTCCAAAGTGACTGTACATTTTGCATTCCCACTGGCACTTAGCAGGGTTCCATTGCTCTCCTGCATCATCAAAGACTGCACCTTCCCCAGTGTTTTTGTTGTTTGGTTTTTGTTTTCCCTCTACTAATAGGTGTATAGAGATTGTGTTTTTAATTTGGATTTCTCAAATAGTGAATGATGCTGATGGCTTCTGCCATTTTTGAGGATATTTACATCATTTAGTTTATCAATGTGGTTTGGCTCAAAACTATCATCTTACCATTTTGTTTTCTATTTGTCCCACCTGTTTTTCATTCCCAGTTTTGTCATTGTCTGCCTTCTATTGGATAAAGAGTAGTCTCATGATTACATTTTATTTCCCTACTGTGGTATTATTATTATTATTATTATTATTATTAACTCTTTGATTATTTTAGTGGTTTCTTTGGGGTTCATATTATAATCTTAATTTATCAGAGTCTACCTTCAAGTGAATTTTACCACTTCACATTTAATGTGAGAATGTTTACAGTAGAATAACTTCATTTCTCCCATCCTAGCTTCTGTGTTGTTGTTAGCATACATTTTACTTGTACATATGCTAAAAACTCCATAATACAGTGTATCATTTTTGTTTAAAGAGTTAATCTATTAAAGGGATATAAATGATTAGGAAAAGTCACTATTTCTGATGCACTTCTCAGAACTGTTAAGTGGTTGCCTATTTTTATGTGGTATAATTTACCTTTGGGCTAAAGGAGTTCCTTTAAGGTTTTTGGTTTGGTTGGTTGGACTTTGTTTTGTTTTGTTTTATTTGGTAGTGTGGGTCTACTGGGTGTGAATTCTTTCAACTTTTGTGTATCTGAAAAAGTCTTTAGGATGGCTTCGTTTTGAAAAATCATTTCTTTGGATATAGATGCCTGGTTTGACAGGTTTTTTGTTTGTTTGTTTGTTTGTTTTTAAGTTCAGTTAGTTAAAGATGTTGCTGGACTGTCTTCTACCATGAATTGCTCCTAATGAGAAATCTATTACTCTCCTTCCTTTGTTCTTGTGACGATTATATGCCTTTTTTTTTTTTTCTGGCTGGTTTTAAGATTGTCTCCTTACCACTGATTTTAAGCAGTTTGGTTATGATGTGACTTGTAATTTTCTTCATACCTCTTGTGTTTGGCACTTGTTGACCTTCTTGGACCCATAGGTTTATAGATTTCATCAAATTTCATCTAAAATCATAATTATTTTTGGGGGAAATATATTTTTCCAAGTCCCTTCTCTCTCCTCTCCCTTTGGGGACTCCAATTTCAAGTTCATTAGGCTGCTTGAGGTTATGCCGCAGCTCCCTGATGCTCTGTTAATTTTTAAATTTCATTTTCTCTCTGTATTTTATTTTGAATAGTTTCTGTTGCTATGGCTTCAAGTTCACTATTATTCTGCAATGTTTAATCTGCTTTTAATCCCATGCAGGGTATTTTTCATCTCAGACATGGTAGTTTTCACCTCTGGACGTTTGATTAAGATCTTTTTATATCTCTCATGTCTCTAACTATTTGAACACATGGAGTAAAGTTATAATAACTCTTTTTTTTTAAGATTTTATTTATTTATTTGAGAGGGAGAGAAAGAGAGATAGAGAGCACGAGAGGGAAGAGGGTCAGAGGGAGAAGCAGACTCCCTGCTGAGCAGGGAGCCCGATGTGGGACTCGATCCCGGGACTCCAGGATCATGACCTGAGCTGAAGGCAGTCGCTTAACCAACTGAGCCACCCAGGCGCCCTCTTTTAATGTCCCCTGCTGATTCTCTCATCTGTGCTAGTTCTGGACTGGTTTCAATGGTGACCCTCAGATGGGCCCATTTTTCTGCTTCTTTGCATGTTGGTAATTCTTGATTAGGTGTCACACTTTGTGCATTTTATTATGTTGGGTGCTCTGTATTTTTATATTTCTGTAAATATTCTTCAGGTTTATTCTGAAGTAGTTAAGTTCTTATAAACAGGTTAATTCTTTCAGGTTCTGCTTTCAAAATTTATTAGGCAGGCCACGAGTAGTTTGGGATTAATTACCCCCACTACTGAGGCAAGAACCTCCCATGTACTCTCCCCAGGGACCTATGAAATATTGGCTTTTCCCATCTGGCTGGGAACATGCAACCTGGGTTAGTGCTCAGAACCTTAAGTAACTTTTAAAAACAAAATTATAAGCTTGGATATGGTGATATATTGTACAAAAGCCCTGGGGAGCTTTTTCAAATAAGTTTATGTGTGTCTTATACATATACTTATTTAAGTATATGTATGTCTTATAATTTGGAATAATAGATGGATTAAAATAAAACAAATGAATTGTGTTTGAATTTTAGAGTTTTTTTATCACTAGATTTCTTTTATTATTTAGATACTTTATCAAAGTAATGTATTCATTTCACTAATTTGTGGTAAGTAAAGCATTAGAGATGCAATATTCAGTGCTCTTTTTGAAATTAAAAAAATCAGCATATAATAGTCTTTGCATGGTGGTTAAACATATAACACCGTTTTCTTCTAAATTGTAGTTTTTAAAAATTTTTATTGGTTGGAGAGAAGAAACTATTAATAACCTAGAATAAATGATGTCAAACTCAGAAACATGGCAGAGGAAGTAGATAGGGTTTTCACAAGGTAAAAACCAAGAAAATTAATTTTTCTCACACATTTTGGTGAAAATTAACTTTGGGTAGGCATTGTAAACCTGCCTAAACTGTCTTGTAATGCTTGCAAAGACTTTGTAAAATATGGAATATTTAATTCAAAAATATGCATTTATTATATTACTGATGGAACATATCTTAATGGAAATGGGGTTGTGAGCTTTTCTTGTGGAAAAGAAATAAAAACACACTTGCCTTGATATTATATTGTAAATATGTGAAAACAGTGGTTAAGGCTGAGGTAATTTACCTATTAATAAGTCTAATGACACACTTGTCCTACTGTGACAACTGAAAAATGCGGCGGATCAGGGAGATGTAGAACAGTGAAGGCACATTCAGTAATTTAGGGGTATAGCAGGATATATAAAGAATTGACGTAAGTATATATACATTTGTTTGGAAAAGTGGTGAAGTCATTCCCACACTTACTTCTTAATAAAGAAGGGAGGTTGATGATCTTTGATAACATAAAAAGCTACTTTTGCTGACATCTAAAACTCTTATAAGATTGAAGTATTACCATTTTACATTTACTGTTATAGTATTAAAATTAAAATTTCAAGATGCCTTTATTATTTCAAATGGAAGACACTGTAGAATTCTGTATCAGTTTTTATAATAAAAAATGAATGTCTATATTTTATCACTTTTAAACACATTAACAAATGTAGAAAATTGATTTATTTAAAAATTGAGTAACTGAACCTAAAAAAGCTGTTGAATATTTAAAAAACTTGTTCGAAGGTATCCTAACCAAGCTAGAAGGAGCCTGTGAGCAATGTACATCTTGAACTAGAGCAATGCATTTTTCAAGCAAAGGTGAGCTGTCAGCCCCCGTGCAGCTGAGTTGTCCCTTTTCCTTGACTAAGTTGCTATCGCTCACATAGGAAATTTCCATTTATTTCAACCATATTTTTCTTTAGCTCTTTTCCTGAACTTTAACCTGTCTTTTCTTATCCTACTTGATTACCTTTTTAAGGTTCTTTTTTGGACATTAACAGGAAGATAAAAACTAGACAAGATGCTTGATTCATCACAGTGACTTGACTTTTCAGACGTCTTCAAATGCTAAATATACAATCTCTCCAAGATATAGATTCTTTACTCGTTATTATCTCTACTTTATTAGGTGGAAAAGAGGACTGATTAGATTATTAGAA
Organism: Eumetopias jubatus; assembly: GCF_037043125.1. Classification (NCBI taxonomy): domain Eukaryota; kingdom Metazoa; phylum Chordata; class Mammalia; order Carnivora; family Otariidae; genus Eumetopias; species Eumetopias jubatus. Next base: position 29,321,942 of record NW_028274807.1, read on the forward strand.
AATCTGTGTGCAGTTAAGCCCCATTCTTTAATGGTGGCTATCACGGTAGAAAAAATGGCCCAGCCACTAAGCGTTGAGTTCAGGCTTCAGCTATTTCAGTATCCAAAAATATCTCCCATATAAAGTAAATATCCCAATGAAGCATCAAGGAGAGAAGAAATTGAAACACAGAGAGTTTTTTCTTTTCCATAAATATTGTGTCTACTTCATCCCGGTATAGCCAAATGAGATGGAATGAAAACGATGCCAAAGGTTTGTCTCTGCATTTGGAAAACTAATTAATTACAGGCATTGAATATCCTACTGTTTATGAGGAAAAAATGTAAACTTTGCTGCTTTTTACTAATAGTTATTTTTTTCTCTCTCTTTTTCTCTTTCCATAGACCACCACTTTGCATATACAATTTTGTACTTAACGAAAATGAGGAAGTATTTCTCAACCCGAGCACATGTACATCAAAGGAAATATAAAATGCCTTTTTCCATCAAATATAAAAACTTGTTTGTGAATTAAAGAATTTGTAAATGGGAACAATGCATTCTAAAAGAATGCATTGTTCAATCTGGGATTCAGATATTTCTACTTCCTGAATAAATTTTTAAAATCAAAAATATAGAAAAAAACTATTAAAGTACATATAGTAAAGCATTCTGAATATATTCTTTTTTTTTTTAAGAGTTTATTTTATTTGAGAGAGAGAAAGCACAAGCAGGGGGAGGGGAGAAGGGGGCAAGCAGACTCTGTGCTGAGTGCAGAGCCCGGGCTTGATCCCATAAACCTGAGTTCATGACCTGAGCCAAAATCAAGAGTCAGATGTTCAACCAACTAAGCCACCCAGGAGCCCCACATTCTGAATATATTCTAAAAGCTGTTTATTTCTGTTTATCTCAATCAAATGTTTATCTTTGAATGTTTCCCTTAATTACTTATTATTAACAGATACTATGTTTTTAGAAAAAAAGAGAAGCCTTTTGCTTCAATACACTGTCTAAATAGTATCATTCTCTACTTCTCAGACTGCAGTAGTAAAATGAGTGAGTATGTATATTTTTAATTGTAAATTTGTCGCTTGGAGAAATCACTTGGATTAATGTAAATCTTGTAAACATAAATATAACCTCTGTTTCGTGATCCATTTGGTGTTTAGTGCTCCATTTGATCTATTTGGCATCGTAAATAAATTAGTTTTTTTTAAGAAGAAAAACTTTATTTCAGACAGGTTTGTTGGTATGTGTGCTACAGAAAAGGCTGGTTGTAGCAAAGAGTTTCATTTCAAACCTGCACTAATGTATAAATTAGACATTATTTGGGAATGATTAATTTCTGCTAAAATGTAGATTCAATCCAACATTATGCCAATTTTTACATTTATTGTAGACCCTATTTTAGCACTAGAGGTTAAATTTTCATCACCAAAAAATAGGAATAACCTTACAGCTACCACTAAAGTAATGAGCTGTGAAATTAATTTTCCAGTATTGCTTTGAAAATATACCGCCAGGTTATAAAGAGAAATTCCGACTCCATCCAAATGTATGATTTCACTGGAATTCTTCAGTCATCATCTACTGTTGGCTTGATTATCACTCCTCTTCTTATTTGACCCCAACCAATTAAACGCCAATGTTTCTCAACTCTTTGGCTAAGGGCAATTTTTTCTCCTACTTCTGTGCACACAGGATTAGTCAAAACGATTTTGCCCAAATCGGCCTTGACTGCACTAACTCTTCCTCCTTTTGACAGGGATTCTGTGTTCACCATAAGCACTTCATTCTTTGAGAGCTTTTGCACCTTTGCTGCTTTCTTGTCCCCTTCAGTGCGTACACCTAGCAGCCGTCTAAGTAGGAAATCGGAGATTTCCAATTCTGTGAAGATCTCCGGTAAAGCTCCAACCGCACCAAGTACCTGTCCCACCATTCTGTCAGCCCAGCACAAAGCGGGGTCAATTTTTGTTCCCACTCCGATAAGACCTCCTGGAGCAGCATATTGAAGATCATTATGTTCTGCAAAAAGTGACACCATTTTGGAAAAGACTGGTTTACACATGAGTTTTCCTTCACTATCTTTGGAAACAATACCAGGTCTGACTTCTATCTCCTGGCCCACCTTTAATACTCCTTTTAGAATACTACCACAAGCTACACCACCCTTAAGGTCATCAACTTCACAGCCAGGTTTGTTGACATCAAAGGACCTAATAACAATAAGTCGGGGTTCTGAAGTAAAGTCTCTTGGGGGTACTGGAATTTTCTTCACTATGTACTCACAAACAACTTCAATATTGTATTTCAGCTGAACAGAAATTAGAATAATAGCTCCTTCTGCTACTGTACCTTGTACAAATGCAAGGATCTGTTCATACTGTTCTTTAGCCTGACTTCTTTTACCAGATCAATTTTATTTTGTAGAATCAAAATATGCTTCAGTTTCATGATTTCTATAGCAGCCAGGTGTTCAGAAGTCTGAAGCTGAGGACGAGACTCATTACCAGCTATCAACAGAATAGCTGCATCCATCACTGCTGCACCATTTAGCATAGTAGCCATCAAAATATCATGGCCAGGACAGTCAACAAAGGAAACATGTCTGACTAATTTGAAATTCCCTTTGGTCCCTGGAATGTCCGTAGGAAACTCATCTGGTGTACTACTTCCACAGGATCTATAACATTCCAGCCGGGGACAACTTGGGTCATCAAGTTTATAAATCTTAGCATTAGCATATCCAAGCTTGATTGTAATATTTCTTTCTAGTTCATTTTTGAACCTGACAGTGTGAACTCCAGAAATAGCTTTTACAACTGTGGATTTTCCATGAGCTACATGACCAATTGTACCTATATTAATTGTGGCTTGTCTGCTGATAACTTCACGTGAAAGTGGCATCAACTTGGTAACATCCAAGGTGGCGAGATCCTGATGAGAAAGATGCGGCTGCCCCAGAGTCACTCCAGCCTCACTGCCCGCTGTCTTGCTCCGAGAGGAAGGAAGGACAATAAATTAGTTTCTATGGAGCACAATAATATATGCGTCTGTGACACTTAAGGTCAAATCTCGGGTCCACTTACTGGTGGTGAGAACGTGAGTAGCTAAACTTACCTCACCATGTCTCAGTCATCTAAGAATTTTTGTGAAGATTGAGTCAGTATTTTGACTAGTGTCCGCCCATAATAATAATAACAAAAATATCTATAGCTAACACATATATCACTGTCTTCCTACCCAGTTTAATAACATGTATATATCAATTCATTTAATCCTTACAAAAACCCTATGAGGTTGGCCTTGTTATTTCCACTGATGATGAAATTGAAGGACTCCTGGGCCTCAGCTCTCTTTCACTTATGTCTGAATACTCCCAAAGTTTGTTTCCTGTATGTTTCTAAACTAATCTGTTGATTACAGTCAGTCTCTATGCTTTTGACTTCCTGGTGTATTAGTTCTCTAGGGCTTCCATAACAAAATACCACTGAAAGAGTGGCTTAAACAACACAAATTTATTTTCTCATGGTTCTGGAAGCTGAAAGTCTAAGATCAAGGTGTCAGTAGGCTTGATTTCTTCTGAGGCCTTTCTCCTTGACTTGCAGAGGCTGCCTTTCTGCTGTGTCCTCCTCACATGGTCTTTTCTCTGTGCATGGTGTCTCTTTCATGTGTCTGGATTTCCTCTTCCTATGAAGACACCAGTCAGACTGGGTGAGAGCCCACCGTAATGGACTCACTTTGATTTAATCACTTCTTTAAAGACCCCCATCTCCAATTATAGGCACATTCTGAGGTACTGGGGGTTAGGGATTCTGTATATGAATTCGGGGGTGGCACAGTTCAGTCTATAACACCTGCCATGACTCATTAGTTACACAATGATGACCTTTGCTAATAAGTCTTCTGAAGGTTAATTGGGGCCATTGTGTAAAAACCCTTGAGGTATTAGATGTGTGTTCCAGGCAGAAGCAAGTCAAAGTCTCCTTACTTTTTGTCTAGGGATCTGATCAGTGTAGCCTGTACCCCAACTGTCTAACTGTCCTTGAAGGCAGCTCCTTCAGTTTCTGTTTTAGCCCTTCACTCCACAGGCCTCTGACTCGAGTCTGCAGAGATACCTGTTCTCTCCTCTCTGTCAGGTAGGCATTTACTCACAGACTTCCCACATTCTTAAACAAAACTACAAACCCTCATGTAATTTCACTTTTTGAATCCCCTCTAATTAATTTGCCAGATAGCCCCAGCAAATTTTGAGTCTCATTTTGTGATATAAATGACATTTAAAATTAAAATGCACTATAGATATATTATGAGGAGCAGAAATTCTGTTCCCGTGTTCCTGGTTGCTTAGGGTCTCTGGGTAATAGAGAGACTTATAGCATATTAATGGGCCCTGCAACCCTCATAATAAAACTTCCTTGCGATAGGCTCTCCCAAGGATAACTTGACGTCATGAACTTACAAAATGTTTACATGTTTCCATATTGCAATAACTTCTCCAGGATCCTAATTCTTCTCATCTTTTTTTTAAGATAAAAGGCAGATGAGGGAAGAAAACTTTGACTCCTCTGATGTCAAGTTCATAGTCTTCAAGCAATATTTTTAATCATATTTGTTTTTTTTTAATTTGTGGAAATCATAGATCAAAAATAAAAGAGGAAAAAATGCACTTTTTGGAGGATCATAATGAAGCACAGGTTTCTACAGCAATTATCTGGGACAACAAAAGGTACACATAGACATTATGCACAAAATATGTTATGCCAGGCTGCTTTGAAGACATACTGTTCTGGAACAGATAGTAAAGGAAGCAGAGAGATGAGATGTTTGGATTCTTTATCTTTCAGAATGCCTACTTGGCATGAATCACAGAATCAGACTCAACCGTGTCTTTCAAAATCCTCTCAACAACAGAGTTTTATTATTTTTAGGTAAGTACTATATTACTGTTTTACTATTGTGCCTTCTTTGTGTTTCCATGGCATAATAAACTATATTTAAAAAAATAAGTCACCAACAAAGCAACAAATCATACCTTTGTTCCCACAATGGTTGACTATAATGACAAGGAAATATAATCCTAGACCAACTGGATTTTGTTTAATAAACTATACATTTTAAAAAACCCAAATTGCATCATTTATAAGCTGTAACACCATTAATGTACTGGATAATTGTTTAAATTGTGTGTATGTGTGGCCAAAATAGACAAGGCATAATTATAAGAATACTTAAAATTAGTTACATTCATAAAAGTGTTGTTGTGGGTCATAACATTTATGGCCTACGTATTAATCCTGTTTTTTTGACATTATTATAATATTAATAGCAAATACATAATGCATACTTACTATGGACCAGTCTGTGATTGACTGACTGATTGATTGATAGTAAGCTCTATGCCCAAAGTGGGGCTTGAATTCACGATCACGAGATCAAGAGTCGTATGCTCTACCACCTGAGACAGCCAGGTGCCCCACCAGCCTGTGTTTTAAGTCTTTGACTTGCACTATTTCAACTAGTACTTAAATATGCCCTATAAGTTAGATACTTTTATTACCTTCAGTGACCAAGGGGAATAAAAGAGGAAAAAGAAATCCTTTGAACAACTGACAATACTTGAAAGATATGTTGGTTGTATGTTGTCTATTGAGTATGTAATAGGCATTAGGCAAATGTTTGTGGATAAATAAATAGATAGATGTGTGAACAGGAAGTCACAGAAGTCACTGGAAAAGAAGCATAGGACAAAAAGAAGAGCCTGACTCAGAAACTGTGATGTGGTTGGTGAATGCCTGCCAACTGCCAAGGGGCTTGCTGAAAGTAACCATTCCAGCAAATCGTCAGACACATGTGCTGGTTTTCTGAAGTATGGTTTTAGGATCTTAGTATGAAGACCCTGTTAAAAGTTACCACATACCTGAGTCCTGCCCCAAGGAAACATAATCTGCTTCTCCAGGTGGCGTAAATGACACTGTCAGAGAACATCAGTGGATGACTTTGGGGTTATGAGAATGTAGGACTTCAAAGCACAGATAACATTTTCATTCATAATTTCTTTTTTCCCATGAACATGTGGTACATGAGAAAAGAAGGAAATATGGGAGGTGAACAGCTGGTTATGCAGATGGTGTTGAATTGAATTTGGATTTCTGTATCATGGCTTAAGTTTCTGGAACGCTAGGCTCTTGGCTAGGGGTAGAATTATTTCTCACAGGGACATGGAAGAATGTGTTTGCATGTAGGCTAGCAGTCATGATTCAAGTGTTTCAAATGGAACATAATATTGCAGAAATGTGTTTGAAGATTCAAAGCAACAGATCATTCCCCCAGATTCTCTAGGACGCAGTTGAATACTTTTCCAGCTTTCCTGTTTGATCCCCATTAGCACTTTCCAGTTCTTAACTCAGATTTGTCCTCACTTCTCACTTGGTCTTTTCTTGGCCTTTTCTATAGTTAACTTGTTATGTCTCACCAAATCACTTCTTCCTTTGCTTTCACCTCCTCCTCTGTTTCCCCAGAGATGTTATTTCATGTTCCTGTTACAGCATGGGCTATTAACTCTTTGCTTACTTGTCTATTTTCATCACAAGGATGTGATCTTCCTGAGTAGGACATTTTGTATTATACGTCTTTATACTTTCAGGGTTTAGACCAATGCCTGGCCTGTTTCAGGGGTTCCATAAAATTTTTTGAATGATAAATGCAAAACTAAATGAAGCAGTAAGTTTCTTTTTAGCTTAGTCAGGAAGAGTAGGCAGTCACCATTTGATTGCCGGCTATTTAGAAGAACAAAATGTTACAAGTCGTTCTGGTTAGAGATCACAGAGCTCTCACAGTACAGCAAATTTAAGATCATCTGTGTCTTCAACTCTTTTCTAAAAATGTAGTAGAACCAGATTTTAACATTAGGTGATGTTAGTCAAGACAGAGTACTTAAGAATAATTTGCATTTAGAACTGAATTCAAAATAAAGTCTTCCACATACATCATTAAAGTATTAAAACACTAACATTCGAGGGTGCCTGGTGGCTCAGTTGGTTAAGTGACTGCCTTCGGCTCAGGTCATGATCCTGGAGTCCCGGGATCGAGTCCCACATCGGGCTCCCTGCTCAGCGGGGAGTCTGCTTCTCCCTCTGACCCTCTTCCCTCTCGTGCTTTCTATCTCTCATTCTCTCTCTCTCTCTCTCTCTCTCAAATAAATAAAATAAAATCTTTAAAAAAACTAAAAAAAATAAAACACTAACATTCGAAACACGTAGAAGAATGATAAAATTCAGGTCTTTTAAAAACAACTCCCTGGGAAAGGAAACAATTTGAAGGTAAAAAAACACAACAAAGTCTGCAGCAGGCATAGATTCTGAAATCACTGGACCTTTGTCAGTTGAACTTGTCATAAGTTATCAAAGAGGTTTTTTACTCTCCAATACAAGTTAGTGTAGTGTTACTCTTTAACACTTGGTAGAAGAGATGCTTAATTGGGAAGATGTCGGTGGAAAAAGTTTTCAAGATGAGGTTGTCAAAGTAAATGAAGAAAGAAGGACTTTGAAAGTGGGCTTACTCTTAGCAGAAGACTCTTTAAGTTGGGAGGGGGTATGAGATGAGAGAGAGAGTGACAAAGAGAATTAGAATTTTTTAAGAATACACTTTATCTTGGGGCGCCTGGGTGGCTCAGTCGTTAAGCGTCTGCCTTCGGCTCAGGTCATGATCCCAGGGTCCTGGGATCTAGCCCCACGTCAGGCTCCTTGCTCCGTGGGAAGCCTGCTTCTCCCTCTCCCACGCCCCCTGCTTGTGTTCCCTCTCTTGCTGTCTCTCTCTCTGTCAAATAAATAAAATCTTAAAAAAAAAGAGTACACTTTATCTTAATGATCAAACTAAATGTATTCTCAGAACCACATGACCTACCCACCACCCCCAAGAAACTTTCATCCTGAAATACAAGATATAGTTTCTGTGAAATAATGAGTTACCGATCATAGGGACTATCTTATTTCAACCATATTTCCCCACAATCTGTACCAAAGAAAATGACACTTGACCAATATTTATAGATTTGAATATAGGCATAGTTTTAGTATAAAGTAAAGAAAAATTTGGAAGACACAACAGGGTTATGATGATGGCAGCCAACAGTGATGGATTTACCCTTACCTACCTTTCATTTGAACAAGTCAAGGAAATACACAGAATCCAGGATTGAAAATATTTGCCATCTAGGAAAATTACTTATAATCTTCCAAACTTCAGAAGGATGTTATAATAACCAGACACAAATGGGACTTTGAGGCAGATAGCTGAACTGAGAATGCGGGGTGGGAAGAGAGGTTGACCATCGCACTGTGATTCCATTTCACTTTCCAACCAGAGGTGTATGGACATTTATCTACTGGGACACAATACCTTTCTGAGAGCAAGAAAATTTTCACTCTCCACATTCTCCTACATTATTTCACTTTCTAGTCTCGAGTAGTCCACAAATCCAGGAAAATTATACTATTGGAAACAAATATACATAGGCTATGGTGGCTTTCCACCTGTGGTAGATTATTTCAGTAATATCTCCCAATTTGTTCAAATCTCCCTGTAACCATTCCCATAGATAACACCTTTAAACCCTGAATCTGAGCTTGACCATGTGTCTTACTTTGGCCACTGGGACAATGTAACCCAGCCTGAGACCTGACAAGTACTTGCTGCCCTTGGATCCCAGAGACATCATGTTAAAATGCCTAAGCTAGGCTGCTGGGAGGATGAGACAAGGAATGGAGGAAAATTGAGTCACCTCAGCCAACAACTGCCACTCAGCAGGTTGACCACAGACAGAGATTGGTAGAATTGGCCCAGACTCACAAAATCATGAGCAAAATACAGTAGTGGTTGTGTTAAGACACTGTTTTGGGATGGTTTATTATGCAGCAAAAGTCAAGCAATGTGCTTTCTGAAACATGAAATAGGTAAGCATGGATCACAGTGAGAAAAACTATGTGCTGCATCTAGAATGTGTAAATTAGACATGTCTCCATAGACGTTCATTCATTCATTCAAACATGCACTGAATGTATATTATGTGCCTGACATCTTGCTGGAGACAGCCATGAGCCAAAAAGAGCAGGTTCTTGAACTCAGTAAGCTTCAGGCAAAGAATAAGTGAGGTAACAAAAATATAATTTCAGAGAGTGTTAAGGTGGTGAGAAAAATAACAATGAAGAGAGATAGTGATATTAGAGAGACTGAGTTAGTCAAAATGGTCAGGAAAAGCCTCCCCAAGAAGGTAATATTACAGCACAGACCTGGACGCCAAGACAGAACCACCCATGCGAGGATGTAGGGAACAGCATTCCCAGCAGAGGGTATAGCAAGTGTAAGGACTTGAGGAATGAAAGTGTGTTGGAGGAATAGGAAGAAGGCCAGTGGAGCTGGGAGTTCAGCAATCCAGAGACATGGTGGCAGGAGTTGAGGTTGATGACATTGGCAGAAGCCAGATTTTAAACATCTCCTTGGCCATGGTAATAGTTTGGATTTTATTCTAAATATAATATAAAACCATTAATATCATTCAAACATAAGAGTAACTGTGTTTGTATTTCATTATTGGAAGGCCACTTCCAATAGGTAGGTAAGTCTGAAAGCAGAGGAACCGCTAAGAAGGCTGTGTGATCATGCGGCTTGGTCTATGGTGGTTTTGTTGTTGTTGTTTTGGTTTTGTTTGTTTTGCTGGATGTAGTGGTTAGACTGTAGTCTAGTAGTTAGACTTTTGAAGGTTGAACTATAACATGCCAATGTATTAAATATTAAAGTTGAGGGAGGAAGGGTCCAGCATGACTTCACCTTTTTAAAAAAATTTTTTATTGTTATGTTAATCACCATACTTTACATCATTAGTTTTTGATGTAATGTTCCATGATTCATTGTTTGTGCATAACACCCAGTGCTCCACGCAGAACGTGCCCTCTTTAATACCCATCACCAGGCTAACCCATCCCCCCACCCTCCTCCCCTCTAGAACCCTCTGTTTGTTTTTCAGAGTTCATCGTCTCTCATGGTTTGTCTCCCCCTCCGATTTCCCCCCCTTCGTTCTTCCCCTCCCAGCATGACTTCATCTTAACTAACTGCATCTGCAAAAGCCCTATTTCCAAATAATGTCACATTCTGAGGTTTTGAGTGGATATAGATTTTGGTGGGGGGAGGACACTATTCAACCCAGCACAAAATCCAAAACTCAGCTCAAATAATAGAAGGACAAAATAAAACTTTATTAAACTACAAAAAAAAAGGAAACACTTTAAAGATGATAATGCATATTTTAAATCAATGGTTTTCACTTAATTAACAATACAACAGCCAAGTTGCTCTTGTTGAAATCAGAATCAAGGTAAGGAAACCTGTTATCACTATTAGTAGTTATTTTTATCTGGAAATTTTGCCCAAATAAAATATGAAATGGAAACATGGTTATATAAAATACATATAAATTTGATAGACAACAAAGAAGGCATATATGATATATAGCTTATATAGGAATATTATATAATACACTTCAGTAACATTATGTATTACTACCATCTACAAACCGCTAAATTTGAGTCCTCCTTTCTAAAGTTATTAGTAGATGGTAATACTCTATACCAACAAAACACAATAGAATCAGCTACCCTTGTAACAAATAAGAATGCTGTAAAGCAATAGGATGTAAAAGAATACAGAAAAATTCATAACTTCTCTATATTCCTAAGTTTGAAAACACTGAAACTACCATTTTAAAAGAAATACAATTCACATTGGCAATAAACTATAGTATACCTGGCATGTTATTTTTATGAAACATTGATTTTTTTCTGTTTATATACATATCGATTATAGAAACATGGAAAAACAAAAAGAAGTGGAATTTAAAAATCATAAAATCCTATCCCTATTAGCATTTCCTCTTCATTTCTCTTTTTCTCCCCCCACTTCACTAATTCACTCCAAACATGTATCTATGTGTTAAAATGTACATTAAAAATTTTTTAGATCTTTTTGTCAATAACTTAGAAGGATCTGAGACATTACCCTACTTGCAAGCTAACAAGTTTTTCTGCCACAGTTTTATGGATGCTGACTGAAGACATAAGACTTCTGGCTCAGAGGAAGAAAACCCCTATTGCTCTTAGCAACAGCACAGCCGGAGTACACAACTCTCACAGGGCAACGCAAAGGGGCCCAGCGATGTCTGCACATTGTATTTCGGAGAACAACCACAAGCTTAGGGAACCTACATCTTTTATTATGGCAGTTGACTTGCCAGGACTTTTCCCCAGAGAGAGACATGCTCTCTATTATACTGAACAGTAAACAAGTCTTTCCTTCGCTCCAGAAGGAGACACTGCTTCTGTACTCCAAGACTGTTTCCTATACAGACATTCTAGAAAAGATATTCAAACAAGGCAGCCGGTGCTCACAAATTGTGCAGGAATGAGACCCCCAAGAACACCCCCCCAAAATCTGTTTTTTAAACCAGTTCTTTTTCTACATAATTATACACCTTTAATATGCTATCATATTCTAAAATGGTATTAAGAATGACTCCAATTTCTGGGATGCCTGTGTGCCTCCATCGGTTAAGTGTCTGCCTTCCTCTCAGGTCATGATCCCAGCATCCTGGGATCGAGTCCCGCATCAGAAACCTTGCTCAGTGGGGAGCTTGCTTCTCTCTCTGCCTGCGGTTCTCCCTGCTCATGCTCTCCCTCTCTGACAAATAAATAAAATCTTAAAAAAAAGGGGGGGATAGGTGAAGAATAGGGCCAATAATGCAATCTACCAAAAAAAAAAAGAATTATTCCAATTTCTGAACCTAGAAGGGTACTATGAATTTAATTTTATTTAGTACTACTTTAACTAGAAATGACTGAAATAACTAAGAGTTATTACCTTTATATTATTATGGAAAAAATAATAACAATAATATTGTATGGTGACATATAAAAATAATGCCAGTCATCATTCCTAGTTGCAATAGTGGCTGTAGTGCTTATTTTCTGTTATAAAATTGATGGACTGCAAAGAAAGAGATTAGAAGAAAAGAGTTAAATGATTCATTTTCAACTGTAGGCAGGGTAAAGTGGAATTGGTTTCTGAGAAAAAAGATCTCAACAGAAATGCCCATGAAGTATCATCCCTCAACGGCAGGAACTCCTGGACATCAGAAGACCTAGATCAGGTAGAAGAACTCTGTAGAGGTGCTGGATACACCAGCTGTTATGGTACAAGGAACAAAAATAGACTCAGCACGGAACACCTACATTCAAGGCTACCAAGCAAGAGGTCTACAAACGTCCCTGTATCTGACCCCCAAAAGCCTGAGAATGGGCTTCTTTTAGAAGCATTTCATCAAGATTAAAAATACTCTGCCCACTTTCTCTACATTTTACCAGATTGAGTGTATCTATTTATAACTGTGCAATGAACATACAAACTATGTGTTTAGGCGTAAAACGTTGTGATGAATAAATTTATAAGAGGAAAACTGCTGTGCCTCTGTTACTGTCACTCTTTCCTCCTGAAATCTCATTTTACAAAATCAGCTACAGAAGGATATTGGTTGCCCTTCAGGGCTTCATATCTTAAATACTTCTGAGTGCATTTCCAGAGAACCGGGGTGTCAAGGATTCTGACTGTGGGAGGAGGACTCCTACAACAGGTTTGTGGTGCCTTGTGGTTTCAAGTCCAAGCCCAGGAGCCAGGCTTCCGGAGTTCAAATCTTGGATCTGCCACATTACCATCTGGTGATCTTCATCTGACTACTTAAGCTCTCTGCCTCAGTTTCCTCAGCTGAGAAATGGTGGTAGTAATCATGTTTTCTTCACAGGGTTGGTGTAAGGATTAAATAATTATAATGTCTAGCACATAATAACAGAACACACTATTATCTGCCTCGGGGCTAACTACTACCTTTACATGTGTTAGAGGCAAGAAGCAAGGCATTGGTCATTGGTCACCGGTGTCAGCGACTTTAGAAGTCACAGAGCAGTCATGCTGTGTGGACAGTATATGTCAGGGCAAGATTGTGCTATGAGGTCATTAGAAGCTGGTCATCTGGGCGCCTGGGTGGCTCAGTTGGTTAAGCGACTGCCTTCAGCTCAGGTCATGATCCTGGAGTCCCGGGATCGGGTGCCGCATCGGGCTCCCTGCTCAGTGGGGAGTCTGCTTCTACGTCTGACCCTCTTCCCTCTCGTGCTCTCTATCTCTCATTCTCTCTCTCTCTCAAATAAATAAATAAAAATCTTTAATAAAAAAAAAAAGAAGCTGGTCATCTGGCTTGATTGTTAGCCAGATGGTCTCAATTCAGAGACTGCCTGAAACATTTTCTTTTACTAAGACTTTATTATTACTACTATTATTATTATTTTAGAGCAGTTTAAGCTTCACAGCAAAAGGGAGGGGAAGTTACAGAGATTTTCTGTATATCCCCTTCTAGGGACGCTGACAATACTGACTCCATATTGGCACTCCATCTTGTTTCGTCTGTGCAATGAACTTCCTTGGGGCTACATGTTCCAGGCCCCTTGGAGGTTATTGTAGATCCTGACGGGAATGCAGGAAGGCTTGTTCTGATCTTCCCTAAAGCTGTTTAGATAACTAGCAGAGATAACACAGTTCTTCCCCTCCCCTCCCCCCACTCCCCCCCACACAGATGGCATCACTTTAGATAACTAGTAACCCCTCCCTCTATAAAATCCAGACTTTGCAGAGAATAGCTGCCTAGCACCTGGATCACCTGCCCACCGGATACCCTCCCTGTCAGTGAGACCCTGAATAAAGTTGTGTAGCTGGTATGGAGTGATTTGCTTTGTTTTTTGGTCTCAAAGTGCCTTCTTAGTGTGGAAGATGCTTTATTGCCCCTCCTCCACCTCCTAACACCTCTACTCACACACTTGCGAGCCTCTCTCATTATCAACATCCCCCACCAGAGTGAAACATTTGTTACAATGGATGAATCTACATTGATACATCATAATCATCCAACCTCTGGAGTTTATATTATGCTTTACAGAGTTAACATTCTTGGTAGTGTACATTCTATGGGTTTGGACAAATGTATCATGACACGTATCCATCACTACAATATCATAGAGTTTCCCTGCCTTAAAAATCCTCTGTGCTCTACTTATTCATCCATAATCCTTCTCTCTGACTCATGGCAACCACTTATCATTTTACTGTTTCTATAGTTTGGGTTTTTACTGCTTCCATAGTTTTACTGTTTCCCTAGTTTTGCTTTTGCTTTTTTTTTTTTTTTTTGGTCTGTGTCTGTGTGGAATCATACAGTATATAGCCCTTTCAGATTGGATTCTTTCACTTAAAAATATGCATTTAAGATTCCTCCATGTCTTTTCGTGGCTGGGTATCTCATTTCTTTTTAGCACTGAATAATATTCCATTGTTCGGATATACTACAGTTTATTTATTTATCCACTCACCTACTGAAGGACATCTTGGTTACTTCGAAGTTGTAGCAATTATGAATCAAGCTGTTATAAACACCCATGTGTAGATTTTTGTGTAGACATAAGTTTTAAATTCCTTTGGGTAAATACTAAGGAGCACGATTGCTGGATCATATGGTAAGAGTATGTTTGGTTTTGTTACAGGATTTTTTCTCTGTCAGTGCCGAGAGGGTTGCCATCCGGGTTTCTAAGTCTACAGGTTTTCATGGGCTTGTTGGCAGGCTGTTTTAATCTGATTAACCCTCCCTGCACCTGTCATCCAATCAGATTTTTGTTACCTATCTATCATGCGGGAAAGGGTGGAGGGCTCCTCCCAGGGTGGTGTAAAATCCTTTTAAGGGTGGTTTCCTCTTGGGGGTAGGGGGGCTTGTCCCTGCCTGCCTGCCTGCCAACTATCCTTCATCAGTTTTATAAGAAATTGCTAAAACTGTCTTCCAAAATGGCTATACCATTTTGTATTGCCATTAGCAATGAATGAGAATTCCTCTTGTTATACCTCCTCACAGGCATTTGGTGTCGGTGTTCTGGATTTTAGCCATTCTAATAGAAAATGTACAGGAATCTCAATATTGTTTTAATTTGCATTTCCTTGATGACATGATGTTGAGCATATTTTCACGTGCTTATTTGCCATCTATGTATCTTCTTTGTGAGGTGTCTATTAAGGCCTTTGTACATTTTTCAATTGGGTTGTTCATTTTCTTATTGTTGAGTTTTAAGACTTTTTGTATATTTTGGATAAGTTCTTTATTAGAAGTCTCTCATAAATATTTTCTCACAGTCTGTGGCTTGGTCTTCTCATTCTCTTGGCATTGTCTTTCAGTGAGCAGAAGTTTTTAATTTTAATGAAGTCCAGCTTATCAATTAGTACTTTCATGGCTCATGCCTTTGGTGTTGTGTCTAAAAAGTCATGGTAATGCCAAATGTTGTCTAGGTTTTTTTTCCTATGTTATTTTCTAGGAGTTTAATAGCTTTCCATTTTACATTTAGATCTATGATCCATTTTGAGTTGATTTTTGTAGAGGGTAAGATGATTGTCTTAACCCCCCCCTTTTTTTTTTTGCATGTGACTCAAACTGAGCTTCTGGTGCTCATGGCCGCCCTTCTGGCTGCAGCCTTGGGCTACTTCGCCAGGATCCACCGGCACGAAGCCAGGAGTGCTTCTTGGAGCAGGTCACCTCGGGCATCAAGATGGGCCTCATCTTCAAGATGGCAGAGGGCGGCTTCCTATTGACATGGATGTGAAGATGACAGGGCCTGATAATAAAAGACTTTATAAAGGAGACCGAGAGTCCAATGGGAAATACACATTTGCTGCTCACACGCATAGAACACATTAGGTTTTGTTTTAGCAACAGGATGTCTACCATGATTCCAAAGATAGTGATGTTCACCATTGATAGTGGGGAAGTCCCCAAAGGACAAGACATGGAAATAGAAGCTCACCAGAACAAGCTGGAAGAAATGACTAATGAGCTGGCAGGGGTGATGGCAGCTGTCAAGCATGAACAGAAGTCCATGGAAGTTCAGGAGAGGATGCACAGGGCGATCAACAACAACACAAACAGCAGAGTGGTCCTTTGGTCCTTCATTGAAGCTTTTGTTCTAGTTGCCATGACACTGGGACAGATCTACTACCTGAAGAAATTTTTGAAGTCTGGAGGGCTATGTAAGAAGCCTTTTTTGGGGGCGCCTGGGTGGCTCAGTCGGTTAAGGGTCTGCCTTCAGCTCAGGTCGTGATCCTGGAGTTCTGGGATTGAGTCCCACATCGGGCTCCCTGCTCAGTGGGGAGTCTGCTTTTCCCTCTGCCCGTCACCCCTCTGTTGCTCTGTTGCTCTCTCTCTCTCTCTCCCAAATAAATAAATAAAATCTTTTTTTAAAAAAAGCCTTTTTTGGATGATCTCAAAATCATAATTCATTGTTTACCAAACATCTTGGTCGTACTAATGTCATTAGTCTCTACATTTTTTTTTTCAGAATGGTACATATGTACAGTTATGTACTCACAGTGCATGTTTCTCTGTGATTAGTAGATATTGGGGAAAACAGCTTTTTAGAAAATTTGACACTCGGAGTAATTTTTTATTTGAATTCTGCCTCCATTATACAGGCCTGTCAGAACTCAAACACTGTGAATGAAATATAGGTGTATAGTCCCGATTATATCTTCTTTTCCTTTTGTTTTCATGATAAAATGCAGTCTGTTCAGACTAGTACTTTGCTGATAGTACTTTAACTAAAATGACTGCATTCTTTGGATCCTTTATCTTACAGTTTGAGTCATTAAAGATTCATTCTGTTGAGTCCTTATGAGAAAAAGCAGTCTGAATCTTGACATTTTCTACCCATCCTATTGGCAGAACTCTGACTGGAGCTTATGACCAGGCTGGTACTTTTATACTTGTCTGTCTTGTGTTTTTCTTTAAATTTTTTTTTTTTTTTTGACAGATAGAGAGAGAGAGCACAAGCAGGGGAGATGGTAGGCAGAGGGAGAGGAAGAAACAGACTCCCCACTGAGCAGGGAGACCGATGTGGGGCTTGATCCCAGGACCCTGAGATCATGACCCTAGCCGAAGGCAGACGCTTAACGACTGAGCCACTCAGGCACTCTGTCTTGTGTTTTTCTTTGAAGATAAGACCTAACCTAACAACATTTTTCCACCTAAATTTATATGTTGAACCTTCGGACTCAAAGACCTCCAAACTGAATTAATGACACAAGCAGCTAATAACAATTTGTTGGTTTCTACCTAACCTTGTAAGAAGTCTCTACTAAAGCCAGTTTTCTGGGTGTTCCAGCAAACAGTAGTTCTTCTCTTTCTCTGCTGGCTCATCTGCTTTCTCCACTCCTGTCATGTAGGAAGTGTGCATTCATATAATTGGAAAAAACTGGATTTCTGATGTCAAGGGTTAAAGTCTCCTGAATTTCACTGCCATGACATACAGCCACTATTTTATTTTTGATCAGTGGCATTTTAGCCACTGTTTATTTAGGATACTGAACATCACTCTCAGTACTAGGATTTCGTTTTTGTTTTTCTTGGGACTTTCTTTATTGGCACATGTGAATTTTGTTTTTTTGTAAAATGAAATGACTTTCTCTTGGTCTCTGATGATGAGTTTAAAATTAAAGGAGCATCTGGTTGTGGGGTATAATCCAGGATTGTATTGTGACTGATGTATACTAGTTACTTATATATTTGTTTTGGATCTTTACAAGGGAAAAACTAGAAGTAATGAGTTTTATATAATTAATTTAAATTTGTTACAGGTTTTCATGTTCAGGATAAACAATTTTTCAACCCGGGGTGAAAATACTTGCAACAGCATGAGGTGATTGTATTTTACCTTAAGATAACTGTTGCAATGCCATTTGGGATTTGTTTTGTTTTGTTTTGTTTGTTTGTTTTGGTGTGTTTGAAAACACTGCAATATTTAGTTAAAAGATGTAAACTTAGAGTTAGTTGTTATCTAATCTGCCCTGGTTCAGTAAATAAATATTTCTTTTTAATAACAAACAAACAAAATTGGTTCTTGATGGATAGTCAGGGATCAGTCCATGCAAAGAGAGAGGTATAGAAGAGAATGTAGCCTGGTAGACTTGCAGACTATGACTTAGGAAGGAAGAACAGAATGGATACAGGCGGGCAGATTACATGAAGTTTTATGTATCACAGAAAAGGATTTACTCTAAAAAGGAGCTATTTAAGATTCTCAGGTAAGAACAGGGCATGAGCATACTTGTGTCTTCAAAAAGACATATCTCCTATGCTTTACTAAAGAGCTCGTCTCCAACCCTGGTGATGGGACCCTGGGCATACGAAGTAGGATAATAACAGACTTTAGGTAAGCAAAGTGAGCACCTCCCGGAAGATGGAGAAATTCAGCACAGCGATGCATTGACACTTTGCCACAACAGCCTGGCAAGAGTGAAAGAAGAGTTTGTGTTGTATAGACGTGGCATTCTAATGTGGCATAATTCTTTTCATCCCTTCTGCTAAAACATGTTGAGACCCCCTTTCCAGCCCAATGAGAGCACGTCTAATGGAAGTGCTAAAGGCGGGCTCAGATGGAGTGAGGGGCAAAAAAAAGAAACAATTAAGGACTACTGTGAATCATCCACTTAACAATCTATGGGTTTTATTTTAAAGGACATAACAGACTTTCTTTCCGGCAATAGCAGGGACGTGAGGGAAATGGCAGGATGAGTTGACCTACGTAGTAGAGGTAAATCTGGACAGTTCCTGCTCTTTGAGGGGCTACTAGTAGAATTGGTTTGCAGATCCGTGCCTGCCAAACATGCATATTCTAAATAAGTTAGGTCCATCCTCTCTAGGTCTGAATTGTATCACACCTCTGTCATTTGTTCTCCAGAATAAGGATATTTTTTATTTGTTCTGTTTTTGTTTGTTTCTTATTGTTGTTTTTTAATAGAGATCATGATAAGGGGTCTTCAATGTTCTTTTTATTTTCTCTTTTTTCCTAGGAAAAATCACTGACTCACAACTATATATGTCTGCTTACATCCCTGTGTGGGGGAGGAGAAAGGGTTAGATATCTCTCTAATTTTCTCATTCAGAAAATTCAGGTTTTCATGGGAGCACAATTGAATATATAAATTGAATATGTAAGTTAGGCTGTGAATAAAAATAAAGTACTTATATTTATTAATCATACATACTACGTAAGAAATTTAGATTTCTTAGACATTTTTAGAAATTCTCACAGAAATTCTCACATTTCATGAAATAATTTAATCAAACTCTTCACATACATTGTTTATATCAATGTCTTTCTACCACTTAAATCCCCTTTAGTGTTATTTAACAGGGTTTTCTAGGCCATACTTTTCATGTCTGTCTAAATTGTCTGAGTTGTAGAACTTCTGAAATCTGTATATAAGATGTCACAGGGAATTCCCTTGTTTAAGGGTTTAATATCTTGACATGACACAGAATCAAAATGTACTAAAAGGACATATATCCAGAGTTCCCCGCCCTGGAGTCAAAGCTATCACCAATTTCTTCTTTATGTCAGTGGAATTAAAATTTTCATTTAAGTAATCATTAAAGTTGTGTTTAATTGCAATTTTGATGTCACACCATTAAGAATAATCATTGTCTTTGATACATTAATCCCCCCCCCCTTTTTTTTGGTAGCTTGACTCAGATGGTCTAAAACTGTCCTAGATTGGGGTAAAGGAGCCAGGACTTTATATACACACATTGACCAGTCTTTGGATATGATTTATCTCTGAGAACAGTCTGTGAACTTGGATGAGATGTTTTTATTCAGCTGTGACTTTACTGCAAGATGTCAGCTGTCAGCACCCCTAGCTGCTGGGAGAATGGTGCTTTAGTCCTGAAGAAGGCATCTGGATGGCAGAGCACAGCCTTGGTAAACACAGCTGGAACATGGGGGATGGATGGTAGTTAGGTCCTTAGTTGACCATCTGTCCACACAAGCTGCTGCTGGTCTCTCCTTTGTCCATCCCCACATGGCTCATTGAGGCCCACAAGCCCAATATTGCTTCTTTCTCATATTTGGAGTGCAAAAATCCTCTCATGAGTCTGCCGATGGCCCTTTCTGCCTAAACACCATTGTAGCTTTTGTCTTCCCACGCTCCCCCCCCCCCCCCGGAGACCTTTACATCTCGTGGGATATTTCTAGGAAATTGCTTCTAGGTCTCCTCTACTGACCAAGGGACCTTCTGTTTCCCTCTCCTCTCAACCACAGAGAAGGAATGAGGAGGTGTGGAGAGTGGATTTTTTTCCTAACCTGGGGAAAATCTGTCTCCTTTCACATTTATACAGTGTTTCTCATTCACCAAAATACTGCACCAGTTCCATGATTCTTTTAAATTCTCCCTAAGGTCTAAGTTTTTAGAAGTTAAAAGTCAGAAAGGATTGTAGGTTACTATTCCTTTCCATAAAATGCTTTCTTTCCATTCCTCTAAATTAGTGAACCCAGAATCACTTTGCTCCTAGAACTGGGCAAGAAGACCTAAAAAAGTACTGGAAGAAAAACAAAAACCAAAAAGCAACAACCCAAAATTAACATCAGAAAAACACCACAGTCACTATATTTGTACTATAGGGTGGTAATGAAATGAAAAGAAGGGAACAGTTTCAAGAAATAAGAAGGAGAGAAAATCCACAGGACATTGTAAATCTTCATCACATTGCGTTCAGATTGTTTGTGGTATAGTTTCTCCCTTACAACTCAGTTCCTTAAAAGTAGGGATTAAGTATTTTCATTAATATATCTCCAATATCTAGGGGGTACTTATCATGTAATAATATCCTGTGTGTCTTATTCAAATTTCAAGTGACTCCAAAGTTACCTGTTTCTAGCCTATTTCCCTGGTTCTCTAAAGAAAAACTAAGTACTCTCTCTTCTATTCTTCCACATATAGTATATACACCTGTATTATATATAGCATTCATGAGTTTTCTTTGTGATCGTTTATTTACATCATCTATCTCCTGCATTAGACCAAGACCTCTTCAGAGCCAGAAGATATGAACTATTCATCTTTCTTTAAGTGATATTTACTGATTAACTGATTCTTAAATCCAGGGGTGACATTCATAGTTACAGTAACATAGATGAGTTATTAAATTCATGATATGTGCCACTGACACCTCAGTCTGTAGCAAAATTTAACTAATTTTTTAAAAGCAGAGAAGTGGGTCATATATACTGGAAATGTATATATTAAGTTAGTTAAATCATGAGATGGGTTTAAATTTCAGCTCCCTGGAACACCTTACCTAATCAGAACAATTCATTATCTTAAAATTGCCATATAAACAAGATTTTTTTAAAAGAAATCCCAAATGACATTGAGGTTTTATCCTTTTAATGTTATTATGAATTGGATTTTAGAGGGTATAAGGTCGTTTTACCAGTAAAACATACAACACATTGTCACAAGAGGGCAGCCTTTTAACATGAATTGTTCCTCAACCTGTATGCATTCCTTGAAATTTTAAGACAGTTACTTAAAGCCACACAAGTAAATAATAAAACAATACAAAACATTCAAGCAGAGACTTTGCTAAATTTATGCATGTTGGCTTTTTTCTTCCTTACAACTGACAAAAAATATTTCAAATCTATAAAGAAAACAAGGTCTGAATCGTCTCATGTAGAAAGATGGCTTTACACAGATTATACCTTTCATACATCAAGTCGGTGGTAGGTCAATGGCTGAATTGAGTGCACCGAAGTTTTGTACGACCAAATGTGTCCAACTGAGCAAAGGCAAGCTGGAGGCATCCATATATGCTGGTATACGTGAAATTATATAAGAGTAATTAGACAAAATGAAGCAGATGCCTTTCTGTAACACCTTTGGGCTTATATCATAAATCCTGTACAACTGGTTATTAATGGCTTCAATGTATGAATTGTGAAATACAAATGAAAGCACTATACAGTAACAATAGCATATAATTTAAATTATATAAGCCTTTCATTAGCCATGGGCAAATTAATATCATTGGATTGCTTGTTTCTAATGTTTAAACTTTTAAATGTCCAAAGATACAATGCTATTAGATATACTGATAAAGACTAAATTGCAAGATGTCTTGGTGTATGGCTGGGCTTGGTCTGTAACACAGCTGAATAGAGTTACTTCTCCCAAAGTCATGAGACATTTCCAGGAGTAGCACATGGTGTTATAACCACCTAATCCCACCTTGCCCCCACCTTGCTCCAATTTGGATTTCTTTTCTTACTGAATTGGAAACTCTTCCAGCCAACTGTGGCTTCACAAGCCCTCCAGGTGATTCTTTTTTTTTTATTGTTATGTTAATCACCATATATTACATAATTTGTTTTGGTGTAGTGTTCCATGATTCATTGTTTGTTCATAACACCCAGTGCTCCATGCAGAATGTGCCCTCTTTAGGGTGCCTGGGTGGCTCAGTTGGTTAAGTGACTGCCTTCAGCTCAGGTCATGATCCTGGAGTCCTAGGATCAAGTCCCGCATCGGGCTTCCTGCTCAGCAGGGAGTCTGCTTCTCCCTCTGACCCTCTTCCCTCTCGTGCTCTCTATCTCTCATTCTCTCTCTCTAATAAATAAATATAATCTTTAAAAAAAAGTGATATTTAAAAAAAAAAAAAAGAATGTGCCCTCTTTAATACCCATCACCAGCCTAACCCATCTCCCTACCCTCCTCCCCTCTAGAAACCTCAGTTTGTTTTTCAGAGTCCATCATCTCTCCTGGTTCATCTCCCCCTCTGACTTACTCCCCTTCATTCTTCCTCTCCTGCTATCTTCTTCTTTTTCTTTTTTTTTTTAAATATGTTGCGTTATTTGTTTCAGAAGTACAGATCTGTGATTCAACAGTCTTGCACAATTCACAGTGCTCACCGTAGCACATACCCTCCCCAATGTCTATCACCCAGCCACCCCATCCCTCCCACCCCCAACCACTCCAGCAACGTTCAGTTTGTTCCTGAGATTAAGAATTCCTCATATCAGTGAGGTCATATGATACATGTCTTTCTCTGATTGACTTATTTCACTCAGCATAACACCCTCCAGTTCCATCCACGTTGTTGCAAATGGCAAGATCTCATTCCTTTTGATGGCTGCATAATATTCCATTGTGTATATATACCACCTCTTCTTTATCCATTCATCTGTCGATGGACATCTTGGCTCTTTCCACAGTTTGGCTATTGTGGACATTGCTGATTCTAATTGAGGACTATTAGCAGCTACTGGAAGAGAGTAACAAAGGACCAATCTCCCTGTATGGTTTGAAGACTGCATCTAGTTTTTCAGGCTTAATACCTCTCTTTTATCTGCAGGCTGGCCCTTTAGCTGTCCTCCCCTCCCCCTTTCCTGCTCCTGACACACCAATATCCAAAGGCTGTACTTGCCTCCCTCTCTCTAGGACCAATCCTGACCTATGGCAGAAAGGATTGAAAGACCTCGTTTTTTGAAGTTGCATTTGGGCATCACCTCTGACAGTTATAATAATGAGACAGAGGAGTCTTTCTGTGACCTCGTCCTGGACACTGCTGTCAAAAAATAGTGAGGCGCTTAATCAAACTAAAGTATGTCATGCAGTGAGTGGAGTGACAGGGAGCTTCATAATGATCCTGTGGACCTGAGATAAGAAATGTGTGTTCTACAGACCTGGCAGATCTGAAGAGGATCTGTGGTTGTGCTTGGGACAAAGTGGGCACAGCAGTGATCTTCAGGGACTAATGACTGAGACCGAAGGAGTGAGTCTATCTCGGTGGTTAACATTCGGTGCTACTTCCAGCCCAATGTGAAATCTTAACAACTAGGAAACTCTCATCTGGTCCCTGAAATCTAGATGCAGTTCTGGGAAGAGGATGGAGGAGAATCTGAATTGGTAATTAAATTTTGCCACCTAGTGGCTATGTATATGCCATGTACATGGGACTAGCCACTGTCATCCATTTGGTGGCAATTTACAGCAAATCTCAACCTTGTACTAGGAGGGACTAACTTTCTTAGTAAAAAGTAATCCTTTCCTTTATACATTTATAAAATGATGGAAACATCACACACCTGCCAAGCCATATGCAAACATGGAGCACACTATGGTCTTTACCCCTTAAGATTAATAACATGTACACAGCTGATCTTCATATGAGATGGAGTGGAATTTGTTTAAATTAGTGAGATTTTAAAAATCTTTATTTTACATACTGATAACAAAAATCATAGTAACTCATCAATTTTCAATCTAAAATATAAATTTTTAATGCATTTTTGAATTTCATTAAACTTATTTTATATCAAGGGAGAAGCTCATTAAATTTTTTGGAAGAGTTAAAGCAAAAGTTTAAAATACAAATTACTAGGAAGGTTGGATAGAATATCAGCAAAATATGTAAAGTTGTATTGAAAACATTTCATCTTACATAATAAGGCACTGAATCTAATCACTATAGGCCATTTTGGTCTCAAGCTAGAAAAAAATCTGATTAAAGCTGAAGAGAATTACGAATGACAATATTTAAAAAACTTTATATGTGCATATATATACATATAAAATGTATGATACGAACTTGGTTAACTTTTCACATTATCTCTATGATTTAAAGCCTTATGCCCCATTAATCAGTATTTTATGCATTGAATGTAATTAGATAAATTTATCCATTTGTGGCTTAAGGATTTTAGATGAGCAAACTCCAAAAGAAATATTTGTAAATTAAATATTTTGGAAAGGCATTGATAATACATTTTTAACACCAAAAGATTATTAACCTAAAAATTAAACCATTTCTATGCAACGTGGTATAGTCATTTCCTGTGTATTAGTCAAGTTGGGGCCTAAATGTAAAAGCAGTAGGGAATTCCATGGAATGATGTAGCTCCACCGTTGAGACTTGAAATTTCTTTTTGATTCTAGACTGATGTACTTCTCTTTCTCTCTTTAAATGAACAGCAAAATTACTTAGGTAATTTTCAGCTAAATTCCTGGGTCTCGAATATAACTAAAAACATAATCTTTTATCAATAAGTATTGGTTAAATAAATGGATATATTGTACTCTCTAAGTAACTAAGTGGTCAAGTTTATAGTTAAAACTTGCTTTTATACAGAGAGGAAGAGTAGAGAAATTGAATGAGGTGGATGTAGTTGAACAAGACAGAGGTTTTTAAGTCTGTAAATCTTCACGGTGGAAACATTGGGGACTTTAAAACAAGAAAGTTAGAAGTCTGAGTATTATCCATTAAGATATGGATTCAGTTCTTATGAATATTTTAAATTTTTCAAGAAAACCTGTGGTTTTTAAGTAATGGAAAAAGCAAATGATGTGACAATAAACATTCCAGTTAATTTAGAGAATTTAATTAAATTTTGTGTTTAGAAAGTATACAATTTAACCAATGCTTTTTCCTCTCTATTCTTCCTTTTGAAAAAAAAATTCTTAATCTCTCTTCAAGTTTACTGATATTTTCTTCTACCATGTTCAGTAAGCCTACCTAGTAGATTTTTCATATTCAATACTGTATTCATCAGTTCTAGCATTTCTATTTCCTTTTTTTCTATAGTTTATATTTCTCCCTGGAAAGTCCCCATGTATTCATATGTATGACCATCTATTTCTTTCATTCTTGAACATACTTATACTAGCGAATTTAAAGTCCTTGTCTCCTAATGCCCAAATGTAGGCCATCTCAGTGCATCTGTCCAAGGTCTACTTTTTTCCCATGTATTATATTTTCCTATGACTTTTTACATCTAGCTATTTTTAATTATAAAATGGATTTGGGGCCAATCCATTGTAGAGACTCTGGGTTCTGATATTTTTCTTTGAGGAGTGACTCTTTTCTAGTATTACTTATCTATCTGTGACTCAAACACCAAACCTTCAAACATTTCTAGTGTGCAGCAGTTGAAATCATTGCTCTGTTCTAGTCCCTCAGCTATTGCTTTCTGCTGGGGTCTATGGAGTCTCTTCTATGCATGTGCAATTTAGGGGTCATCCATAATCTCTATGGATTTTTATGAATATTTCAGATCTTCCCTATCTGGGACATTCTCTTCTGTGACTTTCATTTGAATGGGATTCTCTCCCACTCCACTTAACTTCCCAGCTCGTCTGTTTTGTTAGCTTGGAACTCTGTACCCTTACTCCTCATGCTAGAATAAAATTGTTGCTCAGTTTGTAGCCATCTAGGTCTTCAAGACTGCCATGTCATCGGCTATAAAACCATGATAGTGCACACTTAACCAGAGCAGTTTTCTGCCTTTGATGATCAAATACTCGGTCATTGGATGAATACTTTGACACTTCTGCCTACTTTCTGTTTTTTTTTTTTCCTCCATAACATCAAATGTGTGTGTGTTTTTAAATGTTTTGATAGAGTTTATAATTTTTTCTTCTGCATTTGGGTTAGTCACATATGAGCTCCTATGCACATCATTGTAAAGTAAACATTTTGTCTATCATCTTTTGGAAAACCTCCCTATATTTAAGGAAATTTCCAAGCTGTGAATTCCTCTGTAAAGTGAAACAAGGCTCAAATCCCCTATTTCCCTTGTAGGCAGATGTGCCCTTGAAACTTAGGCTCAGCTAATCAGCCATACTCACACATTGGAAAGTAAAAAGTGATAAGAGGCACTGTTTATAGATATCATCTTATTTTATTTATTTATTTTTTTAAAAGATTTTATTTATTTATTCATGGAAGACAGAGAGAGAGAGAGAGAGAGGCAGAGGGAGAAGCAGGTTCCCAAGGAGCAGGGAGCCCGAAGCGGGACTCGATCCCAGGACCCTGGGATCATGACCTGAGCTGAAGGCAGACACTCAACCCTCTGAGCCACCCAGGCGCCCTATAGATATCATTTTAATTGATGCAGGCAAGAAAACAACAACCAACTTTTACCAGAGAATTCTGTCCTCAGTGATTGTTTTTCTGTGGATAAGTGGTTAACTTTATGGTATAGAAATAGAATTGGTGTGGTGGTAATGCTTGATTCTGATGATATTCTGGTTTTGTCCTTTTTTTTTTTTAATGTTGATTCATCCTTTTTTTCTGGTCCTGTTATCTCTACAGTATACAATTTCTCCTATACAGTTTGATTCTGGCTTTTTGTTTCCCAGCATAGACCGGACTTTGATGGACAACATTCTCACTTTTGAATGAAAGAAAGGGTTTTGGTTGACATTAGACAGAAATAACAACAAAGAGGAAAATTAGGAAATCTGTCATCTTAATAACATTATATTGATGAAATATTGACAATGCAACAATCCTCTTCTAAAAAATAGCAAGTTTCTACTGTTTCTCATTATCTTCAAAACAATATCATTAAATATGTCTTCTACTACATGAAGGGTTTCCAGAAATATGCAATACTTAATAGCATCCAGATCATTAGGGGGGAAATGACTAGAAGAATCAAAGAGGTAAGCACTTGGAGGTAATCTAGATGGAACACAGTGTGTGCATGGAGCCTTAAAACTTTTTATCATGGCATTTATAAAATAAAAGTTAGGCTTCTGTGAACCTGCTAATTAATATGACTGTCATAGACATTTCATTAACCTAAACAGTTTAGGTTTCCTGTAGATAGACCACAGGCATTCTCATCTTTAACCTTTCCATAATGTTTCCTAATTACAGATTTCATTGATTCTTAATAGCAGTGGGACAATAGTGGTTTATAAAGTTATGTTCTAATTTTTTATACCTTTTTTTACACTGATATGTAAAGTACGATTTTTGCCTTTCATTTCCCCTCTAGAGTTAATTATGTGTTCTAGGTAAACAAAAATTCCTGATCATGCTACCACTGGCTTAAACTTTACAATGAAACTCATTATTTCCATTTATTCCTAGCCTGCATTATGGTGATATGTGGCTAATTAGTTGTCAAAATGTTTTTTGAGAGAGAGGTTAAAGAGTTCTTCAAATAAATGTCAACATTAATTTATTTACCTGCATTTTTAAAAAAGTTTTCTTTTTTAACCTCAAAGGATACTAATGAAGTTAGGATATGAGTTCTCTCTGGTTAATAAAATTGCAAAAGTTAAAATGGATTATTTCAACTTTTTCCAAAACAGTGAAAAATGTTTAATTTTTAAAGGCTGTCTTATGTCTGTTTTATTCAAAGGGGTCAGCTCCTTCATTTAGCTGTTTTCAGAATTTGAGCAACCTTTCTTTCTTCTGTTTGATACAGTTACTGACCAGTCCAGGCCTCCAGGTTTGCTGGTACATATGAAATTATATAAGAGTAATTAAACAAAATGAAGCAGATGCCTTTCTGTAACAACCTTTGGGCTTATATCATAAATCCTGTACAACTGGTTATTAATTGCTTCAATTTATGAATTGTGAAATACAAATGAAAGCACTATACAGTAACAATAGCATATAATTTAAATTATATAAGCCTTTCATTTTCAGGAAAATTCTTCCAAAAGTGCATATAAACAAACAGCATATAAAACCTATAAAGAGTTGCCTATGGATGAATAGGCAAAGACAACTGTGAATAAAACAATGTTTGATAGAGATGCTTTTTTTCTATATGTAGTATCTTTACGTTGAAGTGTTTCCAGAAATATATAATGCTGCAGGTCACTGATCATGAGGAACAGGCAAGAGGCAAAGGATAGAGTGAAGGTGAAAATGAGGAACAAATAGAAAGTGGAATTGTTTTTATAAGACAATGATCAGATGGGAGGTAATTTCAAAACTTGACTTTACCAGGTAGTATTTTCTAAACGTACCATATGATTTGATCACCTGTGTATGTATATTATGCCATAAAACAAGCCATAAAGGCTATGTATTATAATCTCAAAAATGGTTGACAGTGGATGAATTATTTATACTTATATTAAAAGCAGTAATCTTGATTTTTAAGGGGCGTAATGACCTCCTGAAACTATCCCCCAGTGGATTTTCTAGGGTGTCTCGCTGGCAAAACTCAGCCCCAAATAGCTACCTTCATCAAAGTGTATAGAACATTTAGTTTCGTTTTCAGCAAGTTTCAGCAAGTTGATGTCCTTACAAGTTTATAAGATGAATACCTATCAGAATAAAATATTAAATGGTACAATTAATTGGATCCTACAAGTGAAAAGCTAGGCCACTATAGTTCTTCCTTCTTAATAATTGATTTTTAGAAATCTTTTTATTTATGTCCTTATAGGTGGAGCAACACTCTTAAGACTTTCTTGTGAGACCCATAGCCACCAATATATCTGCAATTTATAACTAATTAGCCCACCTGCAGGGGGCTGGTTAAATTTAACTGGAAGTAATTTCCTAATTGGCATATCCTGGAATCAAAAAAAAATCTAATAGCATTTGTAAGAGGGGAATAAGCAGAAAATTGATACCTATATAAACTCTATTGTGTTAGGCATAGAAGAATAAAAATAGATTTTCTTTTCTTTTTTTAAGATTTTATTTATTTTTCTGACAGAGAGAGAGAGACAGCAAGAGAGGGAACACAAGCAGGGGAAGTGGGTGGGGGAGAAGCAGGCTTTCCGCTGAGCAGGGAGCCCGATGCTGGGGCTCAATCCCAGGACCCTGGGATCATGACCTGAGCCAAAGGCAGACTCTTAATGACTGAGCCACCCAGGCGCCCGCCTTTTTATCTATGGATTCTCTCTTTTCAATGTTCTCTAGATGGCAGTAGGTAGGGCTGCTCTTGGTGTGGGTGGAAAATGATGTCATACATATGCAAGACTTAACTGACCAGTGTCTATACCACTTCACTGAGTTCTATTTTTTGTTGTTTAGGATGGCAGTGGGAACATAATAAAAAGTGATAGTTGGGAAATTAATGTAAGAGGCTTCTGGAACAACAGAGTGAATGATAAAATCGAATGTGAACAAACAGATTTCAAGAAAACTGTTCGGAACATTAACAATTGATTTTTAGAAATCTTTTTATTCATGTCCTTACAGATGGAGCAACACTCTTAAGCAACACTCATAACTAAAAGTTTCTGTTTGCAATGGTGCTATAGTGTCCATTTCCCATCAAGTTCCCATAGTAATATCTCATAATGAAAGAATTAATAAATGATAGTATTGAAGTGCCACTGTGATTTCAACGAATGAAAAATGTGTTTGCTAAATTCTGATCACCTGAAATGGGAATTCCTTCCTGCTCACATGTCTGTTCTCCTGAAACAAGGCAGCTGCTGGAGAAGGTAGAATGTCTAATAAATCACCAGGTGATTTATTAGAAGATCACCTGGTGTCAAATGAGGCTAATTTTTATGTTATAAAAACAGGTACTTTCGGGGCGCCTTGCTGGCTCAGTCAGGAGAGCATGCAACTCTTGATCTCAGGGTTGTGAGTTCAAGCCCTACGCTGGGTATGGAGCCTACTTAAAAAAAATAGATTAAAAAAATACATGTACTTTCTTGTTAACCTCTCAACAGAGCAGGCATTGATCTGTCTTGAGTGTTTCTGCACTTATTTTGGACAAAACTTGGGTCATGATTTTCTACCTCTTTATCATAGAAGACAATATTGAGTTTGGGAAATATTTATTTATTTATTTGTTTGTTTATTGTTATGTTAATTACCATACATTACATCATTAGTTTTTGATGTAGTGTTTCATGATTCATTGTTTGCATATAACACCCAGTGCTCCATGCAGTATGTGCCCTCTTTAATACCCATCACCAGGCTAACCCATCCCCCCCAGAGTCCATAGTCTCTCATGGTTCGTCTCCCCCTCTGATTCCCCCCCTTCATTTTTCCCTTCCTATTATCTTCTTTTATTTTTTAACATGTAATGTATTATTTGTTTCAGAGGTACAGGTCTGTGATTCAACAGTCTTACACAATTCACAGTACTCACCATAACACATACCCTCCCCAATGTCTATCACCCAGCCACCCCATCCCCCCACCCCCCACCACTCCAGCAACCCTCAGTTTGTTTCCTGAGATTAAGAATTCCTCATACCAGTGAGATCATATGATACATGTCTTTCTCTGATTGACTTGTTTCGCTCAGCATAATACTCTCCAGTTCTATCCATGTCGTTGCAAATGGCAAGATTTCATTCTTTTTGATGGCTGCATAATATTCCATTGTATTTATATACACACCACATCTTCTTTATCCATTCATCTGACGGACATCCTGACTCTTTCCATAGTTTGGCTATTGTGGACATTGCTGCTGTAAACATTGGGGTGCACATACCCCTTCGGATCCCTACATTTGTATCTTTGGGGTAAATACCCAGTAGTGTAATTGCTGGGTTGTAAGGTAGCTCTATTTTCAACCCTTTGAGGAGCCTCCAAACTGTTTTCCAGAGTGGCTGCACCAGCTTGCATTCCCACCAACAGTGTAGGAGGGTTCCCCTTTCTCTGCATCCCTACCAACATCTGTCGTTTCCTGACTTGTTAATTTTAGCCATTCTGACTGGTGTGAGGTGGTATCTCATTGAGGTTTTGATCTGGATTTCCCTGATGCCAAGCGATGTTGAGCACTTTTTCATGTGTCATTGAGTTTGGGAAATGTTCTTTTTTTAAATTTGAGTATAGCCGACATGCAATGTCACATTAGTTTCAGGTGTACAAATTGGTGATTTGACAAGTTTATGCATTTTGTTATGTTCACCACAAGCGTAGCTAATATCTCTCCTGTTCCAGCACTATTATCGCATCATTGTACTACCCTGTAGTATGTATGCTACAGTATACATTATACTATACCATTATACTCTGCCTTTTATTCCCGTGACTGACTCATTCCATAACTGGATGCCTGTATCTCCCTCTCCCCTTCACCTACTTTGCCCAAGCACACACTCCCCTGCCTTTCTGGAAACCATCAGTTTGTTCATTGTATGAACTGGTCTGTTCTGCTTTTAGTTCACTTTTTTAAAAGATTCCACTTATGAGTGACATCATATTTGTTCTGTTACTACGTGATGTGAATTTTAAGTGCCATTTAGAATAGTCTACCTTCTGGCCATTTTATTTGTCAAATTCTGTGTAGTCAAGAAGCATAGTTGGAGGCCCTCACAGACATCATTATATACTTATAGACAGATAACTATACATGTATATGTGATCAGGAAGGATTTTGACCTTTCTCCTAGATCTCTGGGTTGGGGAGCTGGGCATATGTAGTTCTTTCACATGTCCTTCCAATTATCCTTATGTAGACTTTCCAGGGGCTTGCATTTGGGAACCACTGATGAAGGAAATCACTAGAATTGCTATGCTCAGGCAGATTCTTCCATTCTTCCATGATGCGATGGTAATTTTCCCAGTCCAATGTTTTGCTTTTCAAATTGTAAATTTTGAATATTGACTGATAAGTTTGTTCCCATAAAATAACAAAGTTTGACTCAAGTGAATTGTGTTTTATGCTAAAGCCGTACAGACTCTGAATCACTGTCCCCTCCCCTTATGGCCTTCTGTTTTCTAGGTTGTAGGGGAAGATTAAAGCCACTCCCCTATATTTTAGTCATGAACCAGAATGATTAAAGCAAACGATCCACTTACTAGAAACACATACTCCAAACTCAGCATCTAAGACATGACAACCTTTGAAAAGGCACCAATTTCATCTTCATAGCATTTATAACTACATTTGCACTCATATTATTGGTGTTCATAATATTTAATTAAATTTTGTGTGTACTGTGATAACAGAAAATAGTGTATATACAATGAGGAACCACCGAGGCACTCTTAGTGAACCTACAACTCAGTGGTATTAGCAGAAATGTCTGGGTATAACAGCAAGAAACCTGCCGGCCAGAAGTGTTGAGCAGCTTTTTAGGCAGAAAAATAATGTCAATCCCGGAAGTAAAATGAGTATTGGTCAGTTAAAATATCAAGTATCAATGATAAGTTTTGCTGAGGTTTCTACTAAGAAGGAAATATAACATTGCAAAATTTCCTCTTTACCTCTCTGGCTATTTCTTACTTGTTAATATTTTGTGAAAGTTACTAGCAGCCACTGTGTCATCCAAGATCTATGGGTCATACTCAACATTGATGTTTCCCTCTACCCCAATGCACAATTGTTCTACATAGCCCACCTCCTCCAACTCCTTAGCCTCTCTCTAACCTTTTCTTTACCTCTCCACTCTGGATAATTGATTTTTAGAATTTCATGTTACTGGAAGTTTTGCCTCCTTTCTAAACATCTTCCACACTGCTGTGAGGGCACTATAAGACACATGTGTAAGCATGTCATGCTTTTATACCACATCTCTCTATGTCTTCCTATAAGCCACAAGGAAGAAGTCCAAAAAGCTTAGCAAGTTATATAGATCCTGTTGCGATACAATTTAATTTCCTATGTAGCCTTCCTTCCTGCTTTTCCTTTTGTACCATTTTCTCCAACCTTATGGAGCTAATGAACTTCCCTACATGTTCTCATGCCTTCTCTCATCTCCAAGCTCCCTTGGCCTAAAGATATGTCCTTTCCCTATCATCATACCCATAGCATCCTCTAATTTACTTTTATTTCTAATTTTTTCATTCTTTTGGGCACAGTGCAGTATAACCACTTTCAAAAATTTTTCTCTGATATTCTCAGTCTGAATTAGGCACACGCAGATGAAATTCTGTATATTTACCATTCTGGATTTTACTTGTTTGTCAGTATATTAGGCTGGAAAATATCTCCTTGTAGGCAGGGGTTGGGATGCATTTATCCTTATTTCCATCATGCCTAACATGGGACCTATGGTCAAATACATATTATAGGACCATAATTCCTGAGGACAGACACACATATTGTAGGGACCCATAAATTCTTGAAATAAGTGAAAATGTGAGAAATTGGAGGAGTCAGTAAACTTGACATCTCTGTGCAGCTGAAGAGCAAGAGTAGAAGAGGTGATGGGGATATCTGAAACACTGGGGAAGTATAGTCAGAAAATAAAAGAAATTGATCCTAGGTGCTTAGAGGTGAAGAAGTTTGGAGAGAAATACTTGAAGATGTAGCTCAGGGAATGAAATAGGTAATACAGCCCAGTAACCAGATTCTACCCAGTACTAGCAATACCGTCAGGGAACTGCACTGGGGCAGAGAGCTGTCATAGGATAAACAGAATTTGGGATTAAATGGAAGGCTAAGAAAGAGGCTGATAGTCAGTGGATGCCAGACTCAAAAGGTAGAGAGATATGACTAGATGCCACAATCTTCAAAGAAGATATTTTTACACCAGGAAGAAGGAATAAGTTTGGAATGTGATAAAAGATAAATTGATAATCATTTTCTAATGTGATCTGAGATACACTAAAAGCAGAGGTGTTGATGGCAACCTACATTTTGTTTACTGGCAATAGATTTTTAATATCTTAAAAACTGCCTTTGAAGACATAATCAATTTTACCCAATAGCTGTGAGGGTCTACTCAGCTGCGGACAGAGGTTGTTGATACCTCTGATTGGATGTTATTGGTATTCTCTGAGGCATGGGAAATTGATCTCACATGGCCAAGTGATGTGGCTGGAGTGCATTAGTAGGGCAATAATGATATTATAATTGTAATAATTTACATACAGCAGATTTTACATGTGTTACCCTTTAGAAAGCACTTCAAATACATTATTACTTTATATTGTTTTCCTTCACTGTGTTTGTCTTTCTTGTTATTGAACTATCATACTTGCTGACTTCAGAAAATGTCTTCTCCCTATAATATTCAATCATCTCCTTCTCTTTGTCAAAACTTTTTGTTTTAAGACTTGGGGTCTCCAACAGAATATTTCTGACAAACCTCATCAGTTTCCAGTCACTGACTCACCATTGTGATTTCACCCTTCCCCTTCTCAATTTAACAGAGCTTTAAAATATGCTTTCCAGTCAAACGGAGTTGTTTCTATGGTTTTACATTTCTTCCTGGTGCCTTTATAACATTCATGTTGACATTGATTTCTATCAGACCATGAGCTACTCAAGGTGAAGAAAATGGGACAAGATGGCTAATATTTGTCAAAAGTCAGTACAATTGTAAGTGTCCTACAAGCATAAATTAGCATAATAGCAGCTCATAAGAGAGGCACAAACTGATGCATATGTAAAACTAAGGCACAGAGAGGTAAGGGAGCTTTCCCAGAATTGCACAGCTACTCAACGGATGAGCTAAAATTTTAATCCAGAGCCTATGCTTCCAACCATCATTTTACTGTTCTCTAAATTATACTTTACTATACTGTGATTTCAAATATCCACTATGTCACCGATTAGCTGACTGTCATTACAACTTACTCTCTATAAGACTCAATATTCCTCTCTGTAAAAATATAAAATCAGTAAGTATCTCATAAATTTATTATAAGCATTGCATGAAAGAATGCGTGTAAAAACTTTAAAAGAATTAGAAGATGGTAAGCTCTTATTTTCTCGATAGTATACCAATGTTGTATATGGTTGATATTAAGAGACTTTTGGCTCAGTAAATGAATAAATGTTAGTGCTTAGTAGTATTCAATGTATTATTAATATAACATTAATAAATGTAGTTATTTCATTATTGACTGATACTCATTTTTAGTGTTTTTTGGTCTTTGTCCAGAGATTTTTAAAACCTTTTCAATAGTGTATACATTTCTTAAGTTGATGGAAGGATTTTTATAGGCATTTTATGTTATGCTTTCCTTAGTAAATGCTAAATTTCATCATGCAGGAGAAAGAGATTTTTGTTTTTGTTGGTATATGGTTAATATGTACTTGTACTCCCTGTGTGGTGGTTCCAATTTAATTGGTTTTTAGAATAAAGCTCACTACTTACTATATGTTTTCATTATTGAGAATTTGTTTTAATATATTCTATACATATATTGTGTCATTCTTTATTTCCTTAAGTCTTTTACTGTTTCATAATCATGGCGTTTGAAATCTCATAAGATGTTATTTGGGGGCTTGCTAGAAATGTCATTTACATAGTAATGGCTCAAGTTTGTAGCATCTTTAAAGCATAATAGGAGATAGAATTCATAGAAGAGTAATAAACATCTCTCTTTGGGGTATGCATTTGTGATTGGTATGACTTTGCTCCCAGAGGGAAGTTAGCAATGCAGCAATATGATTGTGTGTACAAGAATAAAAATAATAAGTAAAAATGAACAAAAAAAACTTTCAACTTCAACACAGAACTATTATTATTATTATATTTTGTCAGAATCTAAAGTCTGTGAATGCTAGACATGTGACCTCTATGTTTAGCTTTGAAGTGGCATAAACTGATAGGATTTTCAGAACATATCTAGGTGAATAATCTGAATCCAGAAGGACATTGTTTAGACACCTACTCTTAGAAAGTGCTCTAGCTGAGCAGTATCAAGCAAAGAATCCTTGTTGTGCAGGGCTCTCCCCTTCCTCCTGTGGAGTAGCTCTGGATGTACACCTAGAAAGTTAAGTGGGTGTAAATCACACATGACCTGCAAAGAGAGATAGTTTAAAAGAAAGTGCTAAATTTAATCCAAAGGAATGCCAAACCAAAAAACAATAAGCTTTCCATATGTTCTTTTCCTCATGGGTGCTACTCTCAAGATGGCTTAAATGCATTAGAATTCTATAAATAATTACAAAACTCTTCTTTAGTGATATCCAAGCAAGCTAAATGTTCTTGCTCTGTGAGCCCAAGCACAAAAACACACGGTTTCCTTTGGAGATCGCAAAGGCAACGTTTACCAAGTAATCAGTTGATTTCCCCCATCATGTTCACATGTCTATATCCTTATTTAGAAATTGGAACTACTCAGACAAGGTCCACTTGTGTGAGGTCTCTCAGAAACCCAGAGCCTGAGTGTTTTAATCTGCCTATAGTTTGCATGAGAAATCAGAACCTTTACCTAGTTAGGAAAAGAAAGAAAACATATTCCCATTTCCAACTTAATCTAATCAGAAGATTGGAGAGGTTTAGCCTTCAATATATTTTGTAATTCTGGTAACAGAATGCAAGTAAAAAATTTCAGCTAACTTTATAGAGAGCAAGTAGAAATTATTTTTAAGACTGAAATTATAAAAGAAGAAATCTCTGGTATTAAGGATAAGGGCCTCAAAGGTGATCTAAAATGTGTAATTGTGAGTTTAAGTTGGGGGGAGATAGCATTAGATTCTTATTGCTATAAAAGTCCAAGTGTCAGATAAATACACTGGATCAAAAAGTCTTCTAGGAGTGATATTGAAAGCAATGTTGGTGAATTTGAGAGAGCCATGGAGAGGGGTTGAGATGCTAGAACTCAGAAGGTAGGTAACTATCCCAGGTTTAAAAAAGAAGCAAATGAAGCTGGTGCAACCACTCTGGAAAACAGTATGGAGGTTCCTCAAACAGTTGAAATTAGAGCTACCATTCGATCCAGCAATTGCACTACTGGGTATTTACCCCAAAGATACAAATGTAGGGACCCGAAGGGGTACGTGCACCCCAATGTTTATAGCAGCAATGTCCACAATAGCCAAACTGTGGAAAGAGCCAAGATGTCCATCGACAGATGAATGGATAAAGAAGATGTGGTATATATACACAATGGAATATTATGCAGCCATCAAAAGAAATGAGATCTTGCCATT
Organism: Eumetopias jubatus; assembly: GCF_037043125.1. Lineage (NCBI taxonomy): Eukaryota > Metazoa > Chordata > Mammalia > Carnivora > Otariidae > Eumetopias > Eumetopias jubatus. Next base: position 29,359,444 of record NW_028274807.1, read on the forward strand.
TGCAATGATGTGGATGGAACTGGAGGGTGCTATGCTGAGTGAAATAAGTCAATCAGAGAAAGACATGTATATCATATGACCTCACTGATATGAGGAATTCTTAATCTCAGGAACAAACTGAGTGTTACTGGAGTGGTTGGGGGTGGGAGGGAGGGGGTGCCTGGATGATAGACATTGGGAGGGTATGTGCTACAGTGAGCCCTGTGAATTGTGCAAGACTGTTGAATCACAGATCTGTACTTCTGAAACAAATAACACAACATATTTTAAGAAAAAAGAAAAAGAAGAAGATAGCAGGAGAGGAAGAATGAAGGGGAGTAAGTCAGAGGGGGAGACGAACCATGAGAGATGATGGACTCTGAAAAACAAACTGAGGGCTCTGGAGGGGAGGAGGGTAGAGGGATGGGTTAGCCTGGTGATGGGTATTGAGGAGGGCACATTCTGCGTGGAGCACTAGGTGTTATGAACAAACAATGAATCATGTAACACTACATCAAAAACAAATGATGTAATATATGGTGATTAACATAACAATAAAAAAGAAGCAAATGGTGAATTCCAAATGTCAATGAGCTTCTTATCGATCCTGAGCACAATTTCAGGAAGGTCCATTAAATGAGTGCTTTGAGAACCCTTTGGATAAAAGGCTGACAGCAGAGATTCGCTAAGAATGAGTCACGAAGTGACTCAGTTAAGACCTATGGAAAAAAGTAGATTTTAGACATAGACAATCTGGGTATCTCCAGCGTGGACTTACTGTGGGGCTACCCTTTGCCTCTGCCCACAGCTTCTCCCAGGGAGTATTTCCAGGGAAAGGATGGTTGTCCTGTGATCTAGAAATTTATGTTGGTTGGCAAATACATAAGTAAATAATAAAATAAAACAAAACCATAAACTATCCTTTAGGCTGCTTTATGCTCAATTATTAGATCATATGGATGTGCCTTTAACAGGAAGCACAGAAAGCCCATACAGCAGACACTATTAAAGAGAAAACTTTCTTTCTTTCTCTTCTCTTTAATGTCCTTCAAAAAACCTGTTATCATCTCAGTAACTATATTTTTTTTCGGTCTCAAAGTACTTATCAAATGTTTCTCATTATGGGGGCTGTAGCTTTTGAATTATTCAATTGTTAGTTAATAAGAGAGTGCATAATATTATAGATCATAGAATACACACTTATTACATGAGACATTCTCAATTTCTCTGGTTAATAATAGAACTCCTATTTCATACAGGAATTGGACACCGTAGGCTTCAGTAGGCCCTGCTAGCCCTAGAATGAGTAATGATAAATCTAAGCCAATGGTTTTCAGCTCTATGTGACTTAATACCTCTAAGTCCTAACACATGCTTGAATGGCCCCTTCACTACAGTAAAATGTTAGTGAAAAACATAATGTACATATTTGAGTCTTTAAGAAGTGAATATAATTCCACAAGTTATATAAAGGAGAAATAATTTGAAATCAATTTATAATAAAGAATGTATATAGTTGTGCCAAAGTATTTGCATATTTAAATACCATGGAAGATAATACAATTTTTATGTGCGCACTTGTATCTTGAATCACTGTAAATGCAAAACTACAACATGGTAATACGTGTGAGTTTTATTGGACAATTCAAATATTGAAGCTGCCAGCCCCATTGTTGACATGATTGATCTGGACTGACAAATGCCAGAGATATCTTCTGTTTGTCCCCATCCCCAGTTGTACTGCACAGTTTACCCCGCTTTTGTCCAAGTAGATTGACCTATATTGAATAATGACTTCATTCAGGATCATATAATTTGAACAGAAACATTTTGCCTTAACCCACAAAATCATCTCTTTTCTTTTATGTGCAAATTTATCCCATGGTAATTGCTTTAAAGATCAGTTTGAATGTTAGAAAAGCATTTTGTACAACATCACACTATAATATCCAAGATTAGATTATATTAACTATGTAAATACTGTTTAAGTCTACGATGTTCTTTAGTACTGATGGTGAAACAAAACACATTTACCTGTAGTAATAGACTCCTGTTGATTTTTAATTTGGGGCAAAATTATGTATCTTAAACTTCATTTGAATTTCAGTTTTAGATACTAAGATTATGGAATCTCAAGAGGAAAATGAATCAGTGTCTGATTCTATTCTGGGAATCACGATTTGATCACCCATCCAACAATGTGTGTTAACTTTCCTTCACATTGCACGCATACATAGTGCCAGGCTGACTAGTGTTAGAAAAGGTGCATCTTCAGTAACATCTTCATGAAATGGTCAGTCTCATTACACCTAAGTATTTTCTTTTTAAACCCTTCTTTCTTTTCTGCTATCAATAAATATCTTCCAAGAGATGAAGAAGCAGAAAAACTTAGAAAAGAACCTTAATCTAATTAAGTAACTAGATCCCCTATCTTTTAAGAATTTTTGTTTTCAAATAACTCTCACTTTCTTTCCTCTTCAAGCTTTATTTTTCTTTACCCTTTCCAACACCAGACTTTCCTGTTTGTTTTCTTTACCTTTTTAAAATAGACACCTACAGTAAAGAAAAAAAAATAACTATGACATTTCCAATGCAGCTGCAAATTTTGCATTGCTACAGAAAAGAAGGTATTATCTGCTTATAAAGAAAAAAAACAATAAAAATATGAACCAAGAAAGCACAGAAGGTAGTAACCACATTTAGTTGTTTATCATGGAATCATCTTTATAATCCATCTGTTTCAACTCCACAGAGCAAATTATGAATAATTAGGAAGTTTCTCCTCATTTTATAGATTTGGGCTTGGAAGCTTGTAAGGCAAGTACAACACAAATATTATTTACTTTTTTTTATTTGGATTTCAATTTTGGTAAATGGCTACCAGGTGGGTAATGGAGGCTTGTGGGACATACAGATGGTTTTCCTACAGCTTTGATGATGTCAATAGTATATTTTTCCATTCTCTTTTTATTAAAAAAAGCACATTTTATTTAAAAAGAGAGCATTATATCAACAAATTATAAAATTTGAAAGACACAAAGAAAACTAGGCATTTAAAAAAATTCCTGTATAAAATTAATTACCAGTGTTGTCTTCAAATATTTTTAGCCCCTTTAAACTTAAGCCTAATTGTAACCCAGGTTTGTGGTCCTGATAATATAAATTTGAAACCTAAAAAACAAAAATCTCTATTGGGCATTGCCTACATATCAGCTTTTTTAGATGCCAAATTCCCTTTTCTTTTTTAGGTACCGTGACAGCAGCAAGTCAGGTAGTCAGGGACTCTGGTCTCTGCTTGGTTACAACAGAAGTTGGGTGTGATGAACACTCCACTGAGGTGTAGGATTGGGCACTTGGGCTTAAAGCTGACTTGCTGGGAGGTTGCCTTGAGATGTAACTCAACAAGGTTGGTAGGTTGGTTGCTAACAATTTTGAACTACGGGTTGTTATGAATTGAGCTTCCAACACCCCATCAAGCATCCTGACATGAAGAAACAAAGGACGGTGAGGTGAGCATTTAATTTGTTTGGCTTGGTAGTTCGATTAGGGAATTGGGGGACAAACAGTGTCCCATTCTTTATTCTTCTACCTAACTCAGGGCCAATTGGGGACATGGGCTCAATGGAAAAGTATGCTGAGATCCAGCAGAAATATCCATTTGACCATAAGAGATAGTCATTCTAGTCTTAGTGATGTTTCTTTCTCCTTATCATCTAGAGTGTGACTTCTTGCAGTTTGTCCCTCTGTGAGTGAATATTGGGCAGAGGACAAGTTACCTACACTGGAGGATGGAAAGAGGTTCTAGCAGAAATGCAAAATAAATTGAAAACCACAAAAGTGCCTGTGTGTGGACCAAGGGAGAGGGCTGTGGAAGACAAAGGAAGAGGAGCCAAGAAGCCAAATAACCTCCCTGCTTTCTCTACCTTGTGAGAGTGAAATTGTCAGTGATACGTATCAATAATTAATTAGAGGCTTTATAAAAAGTAAGACTTCTAATAGATACCTTAATAGCTGAAGTCCCTCCTCAGTACTACACATAACCCATGGACAGATTTTAGTCATCATTAATTATTCAACAAATAGCTAAGTTCAGGGAATAGTCCTAAACTATGCAGGACTTAAATCAAACAAAGTGAAGGGCACTCTCTCTGCCTCATAGGACATTAAAAATCCTAGCTGCTAAGTGAGAACAATGAGGATGGATTCCATGTCCTATACCTGCTTCCAGTTCTAACTGGGACTCTGCTGCTGATTGGTTCCCTTGTTCTTTTTCTGGGGACCTGCCTATCATTTGGCATATTCCCTACTCCTCTCAGGGCCAACCCACCTGTGGATGAACCTACCTCACCATAACTACCTACCTCGATCTTTGATTGTTTCTTTTTTAATGTCTGGTTACCTTGTAGCTGCAGTAGAATGTGGTTTGATTTTTTTTTTTAAGATTTTATTTATTTATTTGAGAAAGCACATGTGGGGTGAGGGTCAGAGGGAGAAGCAGACTCCCTGCTGAGCAGGGAGCCCGATGTGTGGGACTCGATCCTGGGACTCCGGGTTCATGACCTGAGCCGAAGGCAGACGCCTAACGACTGAGCCATCCAGGCGCCCCAGAATGTGTTTTGAAACATGAGACTCCGAGGATTGGTAATGGATGCAATTGTCTGGACTCAAAGACCTTTTGGAGAATGAATTTAGTAGCCAAACTTAAAAATTTTCTTTGTTCTTCACACATCTGGGGCTGAATAGATTGTTTAATTTCTACATCAATTTATTTTAACATGATTCATGCACATCAGTTCTGGTGTGAGTTTCTTCTCCTCCTCCAATAACAAGTAATCCATTCCTTACTTAAACTCAGTATAAATATAAATTCCATATGGTATGTAAAGCTAACTTTCTGAATTACTTCTATAGACCATATCCAATTGTGTGGGTTTAAGACAATCAATATAATTTTCAAGCATTTAAAAATTTTCAGGAAAGTGTTCTTTTTGTTTCAGTTTATAGCACTTTAAAACTTATAAGTTACCACCTACTACTTAAATCACTAACTTAATGCATGCCAACATTTATTTTTCTGTTAATCAAATTATCTAGATGTTTTCTCAAAGTCCTCCTATGGCTTTTTGAAAATAGAAGAGAAGTCATGATTTAAGAATTGGTTTTAAAACCAGAATCATATATAGTAAGAGGCTGTATATTCTTTTCAGGTGTCCAGAATGGATATATTTCTTTTTCTGTGTACTAGTTTGTCATTAAAAATAGTTTCTTGACACTGATTTTTATTTAACAGGGTTTTATAAAGTGAGTTTAGGCAGTAAATAGGTATATGACATCATCTATAGTTTATTTGAAAGTGCCAGTCATCAATCTTGAATGTATATTCTTAACCATGTAACATTTCTCCAGCTGTCAGGAGTTATCCCAAATTTTGAGATTGGAACAAAGACTAATTTGATATGTTTTCATCCATAATAATAAAACAATTTGGCATTTCAACTGTAAAATATAAAATCTAGAATAGTCCAAGAGAATTGGATAACTTCTGCTCTCTGAAGAATGTGTATCATTTTCAAAATATTTAAGAGTACACTGCCTTAAATGCCAAAATAGTAACAGTCTCCAGGGCGGCCTGCCTATCTTAGTGGAAGCTTCTGTAGAAGGCCAAATCTTTCAACCTCTAGAGGTCAAGTCAGCTTTAAGTAATAATTGGTAAATCTCTCGTTTAAATAGCCATGAGATTCCACATCAGTCTTTATCTCTACCACTTGCTTTTTTTTTTTTTTTTCGGTCTTTCTCAGGAGGATTTTAGTTTTTATCTTTTCTTGCAAGGTTCTTTTTTTCATTATGTTCTGTTAGTCACCATACAGTACATCATTAGTTTTTTTTTATTTTAAATTTTTTTATTGTTATGTTAATCATCATACATTACATCATTAGTTTTTGATGTAGTGTTCCATGATTCATTGTTTGCGTATAACACCCAGTGCTCCATGCAGTACGTGCCCTCCTTAATACCCATCACCAGGTTAACCCAGCCCCCCACCCCCTCCCCTCTAAAACCCTCAGTGTGTTTCTCAGAGTCCATCGTCTCTCATGGTTCATCTCTCCCTCCGATTTCCCCCCTTTCATTTTCCCTTCCTTCTCCTAATGTCTTCCATGCTCTTCCTTATGATGCACAAATAAGTGAAACCATATGATAATTGACTTCCTCTGCTTGACTTATTTCACTTAGCATAATCTCCTCCAGTCCCATCCATGTCGATGTAAAAGTTGGGTATTCATCTTTTCTGATGGCTGAGTAATATTCCAGGGTATATATGGACCACTTGCCTTTTTGAGTAAAAATTCATGGCAACAATGATGGCCTTCATGGGACAAGTTGCTAATTAGGCTTTTTAGTACCAAAGGTCTTCTTGGTACCAGGTAACCAGGGTAATCTGACCATAGTGCCCATAACTGGCTGTCTAATTGTCTCTTTTTCTTTCTTTTTTCTTAAAGACAATTTTAAATGTAGGGTTTTATGGTTTTACACATACGGCTTATTTATAAAATCATGCCTTTGAATGTGTTTTCCTTTGATAACTTAGATATTCAAGGTTTCATGTCTTTTTTTCCTGTCAGAAAAATAACCAGATATAGCATTATATCAAGAAATGCCTAAAAAAAAAAAAAAAGAAATGCCTGATATAATATTTAGTCTTACAACCCTTGAATTCTTTCAATCCACATGTTTAATTCACCCCTGGGTAATTGTACATAATTATAATGGCTGTTCCTGCTAGTCAAGAAACATTTGTGTGGTTAACATTGATAAAGTGTGTTGTAAATGGAAACATGTTTGAGTAGAAATAGTATTCTACAGATATTTCCCTTATTATAACTGATTTTCCAAAGGATTAAGATTCTCAAGTTTGTCTATATCATTCGACTTTGAATCATAGGAACATCTCATTATAATGAACCAAGGGCCTATTTGATAATTAGTGAGAATAATTTTAACACTTACGAATAACTACTTAGGACACAGCTAATTTGTAGTAGAGTTTTGAAGTGAAAATTACATGCTTCTCTTTAAGTAGAAGAAAATACGGACACTACCAATTTACACTCCATATACACAACTAACTTCAACTTTTCCTTAAGAAAGGTTTAATTTTGCCGGTCCAATTCACAAAATAAGGGGTTAATAAGCTACATCTTTATTCTCACTTTTTTTGTTGTTTTTAAAGATTTTATTTATTTATTTCACACAGAGAGATAGCGAGAGAGGGAACACAAGCAGGGGGAGTGGGAGAGGGAGAAGCAGGCTTCCCGCTGAGCAGGGAGCCCGATGCGGGGCTCGATCCCAGGACCCTGGGATCATGACCTGAGCTGAAGGCAGACGCTTAATGACTGAGCCACCCGGGCACCCCTTTATTCTCACTTTTAAGTGCTTTCTTCTTAATCATAGAACAATAGTACTACAGTTTAGAATATAAATAGCTTCACTTGGAAAGAACATACTGAATGAATTATCAAAATGATTTTATTGGTTCCCAGATTTCCAGAGAAGAAATAAAACACGCTTATGAAAATTTCCCAGCACTTAAGTCCATTTAAGGTCTATTTCATATGCCCTTAAGTTGTTCAGATGTGACTGCCAGTAAAAAGAGAGCACCTGATAATAAAACCATTCTCTCACATTCTTCTTGTGTGTACACAGAACACTGTCTCCATCCTGCTAGTAACACTGTCTCTCTGTCTCCTTAGCTTGTGTGTGAGGAGAAAAATGTTAATTTTCCTTCCTATAAATTAAGCCCTCAATAATTGAAGGTCCATCAACAAACTTATTTTTATACTGTCTTACAATTGCCAGCTGGCTTCTATTTAGATGTGGTGACATTGTGACTTAGAATATGTTTTTTGGTCTTTGTTCATGGTTCCTGGCCTACAGCTCCCAAAACCCTTGGAAATTCCTGAGCAATAGGAACAATGGGAACATCTTTTGTCATATTTGGTGTCTTGTCCTCTGTCCTGAAATTGCTTCAGCACTATAAAGGTGAAATGAGTGTCTTATTCATAACTAGTGCCTTTCAACCACACCTGAGTTTGCTAATGAAGTGACTTTTTTGAAATCCCCTAAAGGGGGGCAATGAATAGTCCCTTTCCCTCATTTTCAGGGAGGTAGAATGAATCACCAAAGGTCAGTGATTTAATCAATCATGCCTACATAATGAAGCCTCCCTCAACCCAAAAATGGATGGGATTCATAGAGCTTCTGTATTGCTAAACATGTGTTGATTTGGGGAGAAGAGCGCATTCAGAGCATAGAAACTCCACATTTCCCCATACCTTACCCTTTGCATCTATCTCTTCTTTTGGCTGTTGATTTTTGTATCCTTTAATATCCATTATAACAAACCTATAATTTAGGGAATAAATTGGTATCCTGAATTCTGTGAGCTGCTCTAGCAAATTAATTGAACCTTAGTAGGGGGTCATGGGAACCTTTGATTCATAGCCTGGTCAGAAGCACAGGTCACTTGAGATTGGCATCTGAAGTGGGGGGAAGTCTTGTGGGATTGAAGGTAGGTATCCAGGTAGATAGTGTCAGAACTGAGTGAAATTGTAGGACACTCAGCTGGTGTAGAGAATTGCTTGGTGTTGGGGGAAAAGCCTCACACATTAGGACTGAGCACAGAATCATTAGGTGTTGAATCATAAAAGAAGAAAGCTAACACTTAGAAAAATTGACTATGTCCCAGAAATTATATTAATACCATTTCTTCTAATTATCACACTCATGTTTCCAACTAATGCAATTGCTTTTGTGCTCTGAAAGGGTTTATAACTTGCAGAATTCATAGTTTGAGAAGAAACCACGGTGGAACTCAGGTTTGTTAGACTCCAAAAGTCACATGCTTTTGTATTTTCATACTGAACAGAGAAGAGAGAAACTAGACTCTTCTGCCCCCAGGGAACCAAATTTTTCACTCAGAGAAATGAGTTATCTGTATATTCTGTAGATAAAATAGGTAGCAAAACATCAATTCAAGACTACATTTAAAAGTAGTAACATGAGTAGCTAGGAAATATGTCTAGTGACATAAAATAAAGCTGCTATGAGAAACCTAACAATCTCCCTCGTGATTACCAAATCATATGCACAGCTACATTTAATAAGAGTCACGTGAATCAATGTCAGGTTCTGAAAACTGAATTATCAAAAGAAGACTAAAATTTTCAACAACAAAGATTTTGTGTAAATAGTAAGAAAATTATGTTAAACAGAGGACTCTAGTCACCAAGCAGTTCTGATTCACAATTCAGCTTGCTCAGTGTTTATAAAATATGACAACAAATAATTATAAAATTCTTCTAACTTTGTCCATAATATAGTTGCCTATATTTCCTCCTGGGAATAAAAAGTACAGATTTTCTGTCAAAGCTTCTTGCTATTGTTTTCCAATTTCCATTTCTGGAGAGATCTGAAATGGGCATGACTTAAAGTAGTAATTTTTCAGTTTATTTATTTATTTATTTAGGTTTTTATTTAAATTCCAGTTAACATAAAGCATAAAATTTGTTTCAGGTGTACAATATAGTGACTCAACACTTACATACAACACCTGGTGCTCATCACAAGTGCCCTCCTTAATCCCCATCATCTATTTAACCCTCTCCCCACCCACCTCCCCTCTGGTAACCATCAGTTTGTTCTCTATAGTTAAGAATCTGTTTCTTGGTTTGCCTCTCTCTGACTCTTTTTCCCCCTTTGCTCCTTTGTTTTGTTTTTTAAATTTCATATATGAGTGAAATCATATGGTATTTTTCTCTGACTGACTTACATTGCTTAGCATACTAGTCTCTAGCTCCATCCACGTCATTGCAAATTTCATTCTTTTTTATGGTTGATTAATATTGCATTGTGGTGTGTGTGTGTGTGTGTGTGTGTGTGTGTGTGTGTGTGTGTGTATACCACCTCTTCTTTATTCATTCATCAGTCGATGGACCATTGGGTTGTTTCCATAATTTGACTATTGTAGATAATACTGCTATAAATATTGGGGTGCATGTATCCCTTTGATTTAGTATTTTTGTATTCTTTGGGTAAATATCTAGTAGTGCAATTACTAGATAGTAGGGTAGTTCTGTTTTTAGCTTTTGGAGGAATCTCCATACTGTTTTCTAGAGTGGCTGCACCAGTTTGCATTCCCACCAACAGTGCAAGAAGATTCCTTTTTCGCCACATCCTCGCCAATACCTGTTGTTTCTTGTGTTGTTGATTTTATTTTATTTTATTTATTTATTTTTTTGTGTTGTTGATTTTAGCCATTCTGACAGGAATGAGGGGATGTCTCATCGTAGTTTTGATTTGCATTTTCCTGATGATGAGTGATGTTGAACATCTGTATGTCTTCTTTGGAAAAAATGTCTATTCATGTGTTCTGCCCATTTTTGAATTAATATTTTGTTTTTTGAGTGTTGAGTTTTATAGGTTCTTTTTATATTTTTGATACTAACCCTTTATCAGGTATATCATTTGCAAATATCTTCTTCCATTCTATAGGTTGCCTTTTAGTTTTGTTGATTATTTCCTTTGCTGTGCAGAAGCTTTTATTTTGATGTAGTCCTAATAATTTATTTTTGCTTTTGTTTCCCTTGCCTCTGAAGACATGTCTAGAAAGAAGTTGCTATGTCCAATGTCAAAGAAGTTACTGCCTGTGTTTTTTTCTAGGATTTTTATGGTTTCAGGTCTCACGTTTAAGTCCTTAATTCATTCTGAATTTATTTTTGTGTATGTTGTAAGAAAGTGTGCAGTTTCATTCTTTTGCATGTTGCTGTCCAATATTCCCATGCTATTTGTTGAAGAGACATTCTTTTTTCACTGGATATTTTTTCCTGCTTTGTTGAAGATTAATTGACATCAGTGGACACATCATCTAAACAGAAAATAAAAAAAAGGAAATAATGGCTTTGAATGAAACACTGGACCAGATAGACTTAACATATATATTCAGAATATTCCATCCTAAAACAGCAGAATACACATTCTTTTCAAGTGCACCTGGAACATTTTCCAGACTAGATCACATATTGGGTCACAAAACAAGCCTCAACAAATGCAAAAAAAAAAAAAAAAAAAAAAAAAAAATTGAAGTCCTACCATGTACCTTTTCTGACCACAATGCTCTGAAACTAGAAATCAACCACAAGAAAAAATCTGGAAAGACCACAAATACATGGAGGTTAAGCAACATGCTACTAAACAATGAATGGGTCCACCAGGAAATCAAAGAAGAAATTAAAAAAAAACAATACATGGGAACAAATGAAAATGAAAATACAATGATCCCAGACCTTTGGGATGCTGCAAAAGCTGTCCTAAGAGGCAGTTTTTATACATTTTAGACAGAAATGATGAATTTGTGAGGAATTTATAGGATAAGGAAAACAGATGTTTGGGAGCTTTAATTAGTAAGGAATTCTAAGTGGAATTTGGGCTGAGGTAGTAGGTTAGGAAAAAATAAGAAAGTTAATTTCTATAGCCTTCTCGACTTTAAAGTTACTATCTTTGGTCTAAGGATGTCTTTTTACTTAATACATGTAAAGGGGTATTTTTCATATGGGAGATTTGTTTTCCTGCTTTCCTGGGGACAGACGAGGGTCTGAGTGTGTCCTTGTATGCATTGTTTCTCAAATAGCTTCAATTCAAAATAATCAATATGTCATTGTGTTACAATGGGGGCCCCTACAACACTAACCAAATCTCCACTCTCCAGACATCAACTTGGTGTCCTACAATTCAATTCAATTTTGAAACTATTTCCCTGCAATTAGTGTTCTACCCCACAAGTTAAGGACAGTCCCACAAGACTGCCCTCCATTTCAGATACCAGTCACAAGTTCAGGCCTCCCATTCTTCTGACCCATCAGCTATAAATCAGAGTTCCTACAACTCCCTGTGCAGGTTTGCTAATATCCAATCTGGGTGTGTCACCCTACCAGCATCTTGATGTGTTCACCAACCCAGAAGCTCTCCAAATTCTAGTTTTTTTCAGAGTTTTTATAGTTTATATTGCATAGGCATAATTGATTGAGTTAATTGCCAGTGGCTGATGATTTAATCTCTAGCCCTTCTGCCATCCCCAGAAGGCAGTAATGAAAATTTCCAACCTTCTAATCATGCCTTGTTATATCTGGTGGCCAGCAATCACCCTGAGGCTCTCTAGGGCCCCCAGCCACATCAGTCATTCATTAGCATAAACTCAGATTCAGTTGAAAGGGAGCTACTATGAATAACAAAAGATGCTTATCACTCATGAAATTACTAGGTTTTAGAAGCTCTCTGACAAGGTTTGGGGTAAAGACCAAATATATAGTTCTTCTATCACAATATCACATTATCCTACCCGTTCACTCTTTTTTATAGGACACATCTTAGACCTGAGGTTCTAATTACTGAATGCACTAAAATTGCCTCAAAAGCCTGAGAATATGAATTTCTAAAAATTTCCTAGGTAATGCTGATTCTGCTGGTCCAGAGGCCACCCTTTCTGAAGGGCCAAGATCTTGTCATTATTTAGAACAGCAATTCCTCTGTGCCCATAATTTCAGGTACCCCATTCTCTGATCTCCTTTCATCATTTCCTTTAATACTCTGACTTTAAAATCTTTCAGTCTCTCTGGGGCTTCCATATTATTATCTTATCACATTAACTTTGAACCTAACTCTTTTGAGGTCCTCTCTTAACCTGTTTTCCTGCCTAAATTCCATGGTCAATCAATCCCTTGCATATATCCTCAACTTCCTCATTTCTCTTTCAATTTGTTGAATCAGCATGGAAGATAACCCTGGCTAGATCCAAATTTCCATTTATTTCTGAGCAACTGGATATATGGAACAAATCACAAAACACACGGTCTTCTCCCACTGTAAATTTATAACTGAGAAACTCCGCACTGCCAATTAATCATTCATACTGCATTGCATATGCCCCAATCCATTCATCATCTAGTTTGCCTAGATAGCAGTTTTGCATCTTCTCCTGTCTCTTAATCACCCAACACTTCCCTAGGAATCCGTCTCTTTGGTTGCTACTTCCCTGAGAACATTGAATCAACCAGAAGAGAATTTTCCTAACTCCTAAAACCATTTATACCCCCTTTACTATATCTACATTCATAGTCTGCCCCCTCTCTATGAACTGCCTGGCCCCTGTCTATGTATGTTCTCTGGTGATGATCACTTCACAAATGAAGAAACTGATAATGGAGTTAAACTTAGTTTCTTATTATAACATAGCTTAGATTCAAACCCACAGAGTCTGTTTCCCAAGCCAGGGCTCAAAATGTGTGCATTTGGAATGGGGGAGCCCAGTAGGAAATCAGGGCTGGAAAGATCCTGGATGAAACTACTGATTGAGGAAACAGACACTCACTACTACGAGCACCTTGAGATATAGACCTTAAGCATTCTCATCTGGACCAAAATCAGTCAATCCAGAGAACTGACTAGTGTTTGAGATTTTGAGGGTCATTGAACAAATATCCTCATTCAACAATTAGATATGAAAAGCTTAATTGGCACATTATCTTAAGAGCATTTAATTTATAACATATATCATTGATATCATTGGTCAAATGCAACTTTGGAAATGATCAGATAGCAAACAATTACAAATCTGTATGAGTGGGAAGGGTGGAGAGAACCCAGAGTTTTCCCAGATGCCTGAAATTAGGTAAATTTTTATATCCCAGGAGGGAAAGGGCACAGAAAGAGAAGATTGAGGACATAGAAAATAAACTTCAAAATTTTTGTTATTTTGATGTCAATTATGTGAAAAGAAAACTAATGAGTATGTGACATAACTTTGTCATTCACATCTGTCAGTGTGTTCAGCAATATTTCATAATGTATAAATTCTTTAACAGTAGTTTGTTAATAAAGAGCCTTGTTTCTGAAGAATTTATTCATCAAAATCTCTAAAAGAATTCTGAAAATGCTAAGATTTTCAATTTAAATATCAGATGACTCTATATAAAATAACTTTATACAAATGTACATGCTCTGTGAAAACAACACCACTATAGTTATTGGCTGGTGATTTTGGTTTCATTTCACTTGATAATGACAAATCTAGTTAAAACTTGGATTCTGAACTGAATTTGAGAATAAATATCTCAAAAAGATCAATTATATATGCCATCCAATCTTTTAAAAAAATCTTCCCTAGTTGTTTCTTAAGATCCACAAGATCTAATTCGGGTTACACCCTGGAAAAGTATCTAGATTTATGTGTAGCTATTGCAAAGTGGGAGCTCTGAATGTCTATTTTGTTTTGGTGACTCTTAGTCTAATTGCTATAAAATATTTAATAGATTAGTTGACAAATGGAAAATTTGAACTTCATGCACTAAAATTTTACTTTGTCTCTTCTATATGCACCTTTTTTTCAAGACCTGATAATACATTTACTTTACTATATCATAATATGTTTCAGGTTTTTCATCTTCAGCTACAGAAATCCCCCATTTTTTAATTATGTTAACAGCCCTTAGTCACCCAGCATTGCCTATCCACCTCCACTAATTCACAGCTCTATTATATTTCTCCAGGGGATATATTTCCATAGTTATGCCTTCTTATAAGATTTATTTTTTTCTTTCCATTTTTTTTTTGACTGCCATCCAAACTTTTTTGGCTTTATCAGGGATTTTTTTACTTTGTTTGTTACTTCCTTTTTTTTCCCCCATAGCTTTTCATAATTTACTGGGGTTATATCTGCCTAGGCTTTTAGTTTTCTTACAGATTTGTTTTTAAGACTTTAAACTTTTTCATTTTATTTTTAGCTCATGGTACTTGCAAAAGTCTGTACCCTTTTGATTTTCACTTGCTTCATTGACACATTCTTGTGTTTTGTTTTCATTTTAAAATACCAGAAAGTAAAATGTCTCAGCAGCCTGGTGAGAGGAATATTTTTAATTCAAAAAAAATTACTTTTTTGGAGATATTTGCTTATGGGTTAAAACTTGTGTATAAATCCCTGGAAAAAAATCTTAACTTTCCAGGGAGTTGACTGACATTCTTTTATCATTAAATGCAATCATTCTATGATATCATTCTATATCTGGTGTGATATTTGTATTCCCCCACTGAGAGGAAATAATTAACAAAGATTTGTTATTACTGACATATAAATGTTAATGTATTCAATTAGGTATTATTAGAACTCTATTAAGCAAGTGGACATGGAAAAGTATAAAAACAAAGATGTATATAATTTACCTTTATTCATAACAGACCTCTTTTTTCTTCTGAAAATGAAGAGTAACCTGGTGTTGTACTAGAATATTGACTGGAGGAGAAGAGTGAGGAAAGGAGAAAAGCCCTGATTTATAGCATTTTCCCATTTCTATGGTGTGAATACTATTACCACGACTAATTTCAAGCTACCAACAGTTTAACAACTAGCCCACAGAATTTCTGAAAGCTTAATAATCAACTCTCACAAGCTGGTACAGGCTAAACACAGATCCAGCACAAAATCGAAAATGTTTATTAATTTTCAGTAGGTCACAGATACCTTTGAACATATATTAATCTCAATGACCCTTAAACAAACACAAAGCTTATATATAGATTTTGACAAAACTTGGCCATTCTGTCCATGGATCCCGGTATAAGAATCCCCTTCTACATGTACCTGTGATTTAAGGGGTTCAGAATTTATGATTCACAGGTGATAATTTACCTTTTATTTTTAATTTTTTCTAGTTTTTTAAAGTTTTTATTTAAATTCCAGTTAGTTAACACAGTGTGATATTAGTTGCCGGTGTACCATATAGTGATTCAGCACTTCCATACATCACCCGGTGCTCATAAGTACCCTCCTTAATCCCCATCACATAGTTTTCCCATCCCCCACCCCCAACCATCTGTTTGTTCTCTATGGTTAAGAGTCGGCTTTTTGGTTTGCCTCCCTCTCTCTTTTTCCTTCCCTATACTCATTTTGTTTTGTTCTTAAACTCCACCTATGAGTGAAATCATATGGTATTTGTTTTTCTCTGACTGACTTTTTTCCCTTAGCATAATGCTTCTTAGCTCTATCCACATTGTTGCAAATGGAAAGATTTCATTATTTTTTATGGCTGAGTGATATTCCATTGCATATATACATATATATATATATAAGCAATATATGTGTATATATGTGTATATATCACATTTTCTTTATCCACTCATCTGTTGATGGACACTGATTCCATAATTTGGCTATTTTAGATAATGCTGCTATAAGCTTTGGGGTGCGTGTATCCCTTTGAATTAGTATTTTGTGTTCTTTGGATGATAATCTATCTTTTAATCTCAACACTTTGGCTTTCATAATTTGGGAGCCAGGTATTTAACTGCAGCATTAAAAACTGCACTTCCTCAGTGAAACTTAAGAACTGTTGGGAAAAGGTGCTTTGGTCTCCAAATAGCATGCTTCTCTTCCTGAAGCAAACCATATAGAAAGCTACTTTTGTTTCAGTGATTATATATGATTTGTATACTTCCAATTGCTAGTTATCTACTTTGGGATTCTTTGTTTCAATATTTCTATCAGAAAATGTGAATAAAGAATAAATTTTACTTACTGGTATATTAAAATGATAAATTTTTCATATTTTGATGATTTTTGTAAAAATATAAAATCATAAGTTAAATTTAGTGAATATCTGAATTTCTGATCTATTGTTATAAAAAATCTAGATGTTGTTTTGTTAAAAAAAGTGAAAAGAACTTATTCTTTGATGTTTAATTGCTGCTTCAATGATTTGTGGCTTCTTTTCTTTTACAGTTTGTCTAATTAAAAGAACTCTCAATTTCAAGTTTTATACGCATCAATTGCCTGATTGGAAAGTAAATTCTCTAACCCATATAATCTGGAGTCAAGAAACTTGTAAAACAAAACAAAACAAAAATCACTTTAATTTCATTGCTGACAAGTTTCCGAATTTAAATCTCAACTTCCTGTGATGAATTTATATACTTTGTGCTGACAAGACAGTATCTTGGGGCTTTGTTTTCCAAGTCAGTTCTAAATCTGCAGTGTATCAAAGTCTCCTCATTATGCTTTGGATGTTATGGTAGATAAATGGTATCTTCACAAAGATACATTCATTCTGGTATTGAAAATGCCTACTTAACATTCTGTATGAATAGTTTTATTGAAAAATATGTAGACAAGCCATTAATTATATGCAAAGACTTGGAACAAATTCTTATAAGAAGCACAGCATGGCTTCCATTAAATGTACACATTTTATACAAAGTTACTGAAAGTCTTCCTGAGGTTAAACAATAAATCTTAGAAATTTAATCACTCTCCTCCCCAAAAGGTAATTTTTTTTCCTCTATGACACACATAGAGGAAATACACTCAGATCTTAGCCTAGTTTAAATAACCAGAGAGTATTTTCAATGCAATCTTCTGTTTCTTAAAAATCTAGTTGCTGAGAGTAAGTTGTTCAATTATCTTCCACAATTTCTTTTTGTTTTGTTTTGTAATTATTATTCTATTTTGGTTCTCCTTCAGAATTGTGAAATATCTTGAATCAGAAAATGCAGAGAATGAGAGACAATGCCTCCTATCATAAAACTGAATCTGGAAAACGTATTTTGTTTTAGATTATATCTTGAATTCGAAGCACAATTTTATTGAAGGCATTTTCTAGCTCCTATATTTCACAGCAGTATAGGATTTATTGTACTTTTATTTGGAAAGAGATTCAGCAGATAAATGATCACATTATTTCTTACATTTTTAACGTTGATATTCTAAGCTTGTCACATTGTAAGGATTAGTGAAGAGTCTTTACAAGTAAAATTCACAATCCTTTTTTTTCAGTTAAAAAATGCAAACAGATTGTAAGTACACATACACAAACAGGTAAAAAAAAAAAACAAAACCTTAAATACAACTAATTGGCCAAAAAAGAAACCCATAAACATGCCTTAAAATTCTTACTATCTTGAGAACCAAAATGGATTGAAAACAAACATTTCTAGGGAAAAAAGACTCAAAAGCTAAAATATATGACAAGTTCCTCATTGCTATCCAATATGTGACTAGCCTGGCATTTCAATAAGTGCTAAGTTTTTTCCTAAAAATGTAGAAATTGGACTGATGGTAGAATTTCAAAAGAGTCCTTTTTTACAAATGCCATTCTTGTGAACGGTAAAGTGAATTGTCCTGTTACCTTAGGAGCAGACTTAAATGAAGAAACCCGTTAAATTCTTACCAAGAAGCCTCAGAGCAGCTTATTGAGCCACACTGCTTATTCAAAATTCTGATTAGAAAATTCTCTCTACACCCTCTTCCACATGACAAATGCACAGGACTCTGCAGTCCAGGCAAGTAAATCTTATTTATTAACACTTCCAGATACCCGAGACCAGGACTACATTAGTTTCTCAGGTCAAAAGGATGAACATAACATTAATGGCTCATTGTGTTGGAATTTCTTTTGGCCATTTCATTTTTTTAAAAAAGATTTTATTCATTTGTTTGACAGAGACACAGCGAGAGAGGGGACACAAGCAGGGAGAGTGGGAGAGGGAGAAGCAAGCTTCTCATGGGGCAGGGAGCCTGATGCAGGGCTCCATCCCAGGACCCTGGGATCATGACCTGAACCGAGGGCAGACGCTTAACGACTGAGCCACCCAGGTGCCCCTTGGCGATTTCATTCTGCCAATAAAAAGTTAGAGAGCTGTATTAATCCCTCACCATAAGTCAGATGTTGTGGTCTATGTTGAGTGAGTAGGGATAGAAATATAAGTAATCCACAGTCAGTGACCTCAGTTTGCTTGAAGTTGATCAAATGTACACTGTATTTAAATTCCTGGTAATGCCCAGGGACAGTCCCAAGTGACATGAACATGAACCAAGATGCCGAGTGCTCATCTCAAAATGTCTGCCTAACTCGATTCGTAGCTCCATTTATTTACAAACTCGAATTTCTGTGGTTCTGTTTTGTTTTTTTACTAAGTAGATAAATGAATGTTGGCCACTCATTTAAACTCTCTCAGTTTTAAGCTTCTGTGATGCCATTTTGCTTGGCTTTTTATGCCTCTAAATTCACACATAATTTTTCTTTCTAGGCCTTTCTAACGTCACCTACTGTCAAATTCTGATTGCCCTCTCCTTGCCTCCCCAGCCCCCAGAAGCTGGCCCTCCATTCTCTAGTCTTATATACTCACTTTGAGTGATTTTATTTCCAACCACATCAGAAATACCTGTAATTTTATGGCTCTTGGATCTGTACCCATATTTTCAACATCTCTTTTAGCTAGAGACCCATGTAGGACTCCCTTCTAATACCCTCAGTCCCCTTCCTGAGCATTTCCTCTCCAGCTCTCTTCGCATTCCCACACCCTCTGCCCCAACCTGTCCCGCAGCCTGCTTTCCTTAGGCTGGTTATTGAGATCACACACCTGGCCATCAGAGTCAGACATTCCAGCTTCACGCTCCCCTCCTCTCCGTCCATCTGACCTTCTGCCCCAGTTGGGGCAGTGAATCACCATACCTCTGAAATCTTTCGTTCCTATCTTCCTTTCTCTTGCTATTGGTACATCCCTCATTGCCGCTCACCTGGACTGTGTTATATATTAGACATCTTCCCTTCTCCAGTTTTCCTCCTCTACAATCTCTCTCATGTACACTGCTATGTCTTTCATATCCTCAGAATAAAACCTAGGTTCTTATCTGAAATGCAGGCTCTTTAGGATTTAGAGATCGCAGCTATCAGCCTCGGCTTTTCATTCAAAACACCGAGGATATTTTGCTCCCAAACTACTGTCCCTGAAATTGATTTAATGGATCTGGGGTATGATCTATGCAAAAGTTTTATTTCTGAAACACCCAAGGGATCCAAATAGAAAGAGCAGAACACCTCTGACTCTGTCCTTTTACCCTTTCCCATCTGCCCTCCTTAGGGGCCTGAATACTCTTCCTCCACTTGCTGAACACCCCATGCCTTTGCCCATCTGACCCTTTATCTGTTTTCCTTCCCTCCTTTAGTGCCTTTTCTTCAGTAATCTGCTTAAACTATATTCAAAACAGCTGAAAAGTCAGTTCCACTAACGCACCTTTAAATGCACTGACAGATTACCCTCAACTCCTCTCTTTTTTATTTTTGAAGCAAGTACACTTACTGTAATTGTTATATTTGTTCCGTCTGCTGCACTGTGAACTCCTTTAAGGAGGGAACGTGTCGTTCTGAAGTTCTCACTCTATCCCATGGCCTGGGACAAAATACGTGCACATTAAAAGATTTTAAAATTGACTTTAAGGTGTTCTACATGATCAGATCCTGTGTCTAATATTATTGAGAGTGCTTTTGCTCATTCATCCATACATTCATTGACTTCCACTCTAGAATGTAAATTTGAAAACAATGCTAACCCCGAAATAGGTTGCTCAGGAAATTTTTCTTTTTCTTTTTTTCTTTAAAGATTTTATTTATCTATGTGAGAGAGAGAGAGAGCATGAGAAAGAGAGAGAAAGAAAGAGCACGAGCAGGGAGAAGGGCAGAGGGAGAGGGAGAAGCAGGCCCCCCACTGAGCAGGGAGCCCATTGTGGGGTTGGGGCTTGTGGGGCTGGGTCCCAGGACCCCAGGATCATGACCTGAGTCGAAGGCAGGTGCTTATCAGACTGAGCCACCCAGGTGCCCTGCTCAGGAAATTTTTCAATATATATATTTTTTAAATGAATAAAAGTGATCTTTATTACTGAAATTTCAGGAGTTCAGTTCTCTTCTAATCATGCAAGTTCTTGCTCATTTTTATTTGTACTATATTCGTCGTAAGTTATTTCACTCATTGGAAAGATTTGTATGTTAATATTTTGATTTGAAGTAAACTATTCATGTAAATATCAATTGTCTATAGCTCTAATTTTTCCAAATCTTTCCGTGTATTTCATTATACTTCATAGGGATTTAAATGCCTTTAAACTTCTAGAATGTGCCCTTGGGAGGTCAGCATTACTTCTTCTGTAGATTAGAAAAAATTTTCCTTGTTCTACTCCCTGGTACCGTGCTCTTATTTTTTTGACTGAACTCTGAGCCATCTTGTTTTGCTACCATGACGGATGCTATTAACTTGCATTTACTGTCATTATTTTATAAATTCTGGTCTTGGCTTCCTGATAAACTCTATGTCACTCACTTCCAGGCACTATCAACAGTACCTCGTGAGTGACTGACTTTTCCAACTTCATCTTTAGACATCTCTAGCCAATCCCTAGGAATTCTCTGTATTTACCTTAATGCCCTTGAACATGAGTCCTAAAATGGTGAATACTGAGCAGAGAAGTTATGTCCATTTTAACACATTAATGGCACTGCCTGTGTTTTGATTTTTTTTTTCTGCTTGGTTAGTTGGCTTTTGTGTGCTTTTTTCTATTGTTCCTAACTTCTTTTTCATTCTTAAACCTTCATTTTCAATCATTTTTCTGTTTTTCTTTTCTGTCTTTGCTTTTTCTACTATCACTATTCACATCTTGGTCACCTATTTCCTAAAGCATTACAATAGTGTAATAAGGACAGCTAATACTTTGAGTACTTATTTTGTGCCATGCAGTATCCTAAGCATTTTGCCTGTCATTTCAGACCCCATAAAAGCTTTATACTTTTCTGAATAACCCAATCAATAGTTCATGTTGGTGAGGGGTAGAATGAGCATTCCCATTTACTGTTGGTAGGGGTGGGAAAAAAAAAAAAACAACTTTATACATTTCTCACCATCTTAACCCAATGAAATTTATCAGCCTTTATTTGGCCTTTAGAAGATACTAACTAATATTAGTCAACTGTAATATGAAGCTATTAAAAAAATCAAATCTGATAGTTGAAATCATAACTATTTTTCTGTCATTTGAGACTGTATCTTCTATCTCAGCTAATATGCATGCACTCTGCATATACACATAGTATTATGCTTTTCAACATTGTTAGCCCCAGGCTGTGTTCAAAATATTCAGGCAAGAAATGGTCACTACCGCTTACTTTGCTACTTTGAGTCTTCCTTTCTGCCCATCCATAGTTAATAGAATAGTTTCATTGTTTTACCATTTACCACTCACCACTTTACCATTTAAAAAAATATAGCATTCCTGGGGTGCCTGGGTGGCTCAATCGGTTGAGCTCAACTCTTGGTTTTGGCTCAGGTCATGATCTCAGGGTCCTGGAATCAAGTTCCACATCGGGCTCTGCGCTCAGTATGGAGTCTGCTTGAGATTCTCTCCCTCTGCCACTCCCCCTGCTTGTGCCTGTGCACGTCTCTCTCTCTCTCTCTCTCTCTCTCAAATAAATAAATAAATAAATAAATAAAATCTTTAAAAAAATATAGCATTCTCAAGTTTATTAATTTGTCCACATCTCTCAAATCTCTGACCTCACATCATTATTTGGCTGCTCATGACACTATTCTTACCCATGACTTTCCTTTACATGAAAAAAGTTCCACCCAACAGCATTTAAGCCATGTTCTCTTACTTACTAGACCTATGCCAACTACCCCTCGTATGTTCATCTCACAGTATGTGAGTACCAAAATTAACCACAAGATGTAGAAGGAATTCATTAGGATTCTATGTAATTATTCAGACCATGAAATCACATAACTTTGAATATGGAATTGTGAAGCCCTTAGAGGTCATTCAGTAGAAAACAGACCTCTTCTGACACTTTTGAATGGTGGTCTGCTTGAATCTTATTAAACAAAAAGTACACACTTTGTGAAGTAGCCAAAGTAATTACTACTACTAACATAAAAAAATGACTTTCAATTTTTCAGGTAATAGGCTTTTATGAAATTTGTAGACCTCTGGGAAAACACAGAATTTCTAACCTTTCTTTGGGCAGCTTGCAAATATGCAAGGAGAAATTTCTTATTTTTTTTTTGAATTAAACATGGGATATCCTAAAGTTATCTAAATTTTTCATGAATTTCAAAGAGCTTCTCATATTTTGAAGTATATTCTTGATGCTCTGCATTATATTAATGTATCCTTTGAAATGAGAGTCTCAGATAGCAATATTTGGCTTGTAGTGTAATAATATATTAATTTCTTAATTACTCTTTTATGATGTAATAACTTTGTAATAACTCTCACTACAGTTTTATTTTTTCTTCAGTTTTAACATAAGTCTTAGTATTAGCAGAAATTCAGCTTATAGTGAACTAATTTATTCTGATCTTCACAAAATAAAATACTTTGAAGTTTTCCTTCCTATATTCATTTATTCGTTAATCCACCAAACATTTAGTATTGAAAAATTCCAGGTAACAAGTACCATCACCCAGTTGCTAAAGACACTGAAAAACAAATAAAAATCTTATACTTGCTATAAATAGGAAGACCAAGACAAATGAACTGAAACTTACAGGATGCTGTGACATGTGTTTCAAGTTTTGGTATCTCAAAAAAATACATTTCATAAAACTAAATATAGAACTTGATACTTGTTTCTATTAAATTTGGTTTTATAAACTTAGACATCTTATTTTTGAATCTTTAATCCGATGTATGTTTACAGTCCATATCTTTATCCATGCCATTGATAAAAATAATGAATAAACAAAGTCTAAAGAAGAGTGGCACCCTAAGATGTTACTAGAAACCTCTCTCCAGGGTGAAAAGAGAATAAGAATAAGGGTATGTCAGACATGTATCACCAGTAAAGCAGGTGTATTAGGGTTTCCAAAGAAGCAGAACCAATAGGATATATAAAATAGGTTATATTAAGAGATTTATTGGGGAATTGGCTCATGTGATTATGAAGACTGAGAAATCTCACCACCTGTTGTCAGCAACCTGGAGATCTAGGAAACCCAGTGGTGTAATTGCAGTCTGAGTGTGAAGGCCTGAGAAACAGGGAAATGGATGGTATGAATTCCAGTCCAAGGGCAGCAGAATAAGTCAGCTCCATCAGACAGGCTGGAAGGGAATGAATCCTTCCTTTCTCTGCTTTTTGCTTTTCAGGCCATCAACAGATTGGATGGTGCTCACCCCCTTGAGGAGGGCAGTCTGAGGCCACCGATTCAAATGTTAATCTCATGCAGCAACACCCTCACAGCAATAATGTTTAATCTGGGCACCCCAAGGCCCAGG
This sequence comes from Eumetopias jubatus, assembly GCF_037043125.1. NCBI lineage: Eukaryota > Metazoa > Chordata > Mammalia > Carnivora > Otariidae > Eumetopias > Eumetopias jubatus. The sequence continues at coordinate 29,383,563 of NW_028274807.1, forward strand.
CAAGTTGTCACATGCAATTAATAATCACAGAAGGTAAAATCCCTCTATGATCTCGAAATCCTTTTTCTCCATGCAGGCCAACTATCATTCTGCTGTACAGATAAAACGAAAATATTCCTTTTAGAAACAATATTTACCGAATTTCCCTTTATTATGTCTGTTGTGATGACATTATACCATCTCTCTGCAATCCTGCCTGATATTCAAGGAAATGTGGTATAGTGATCCAGAGCATAGGCCCTATTTTGGGGGCCCAACTTGTGGTTGCCAGACCGAATTCTCAGGACACAAAATGAGACAAACAAGAAGGCAATAGTTATCCCTAAGAGAGAAAGCATCCACTATCAGTGGGTACCCAAAAACAGATTCACAAATCATAATTCAAAGATCCAATTCCTACAAATGTTTTTTTGCCTGCCAATCTGAATTAGGAAAGGAAGGAACAACATAAAATTTTACCTTCCTCTCTCTTGTTTAAAAAAGTTAGATTTCTTTTTTCTTTTTAAAGAGGGAGAGAGAGAGGGTGGGGAGGGGCAGAAAGAGAATTTTTGTTTTTAAGATTTTTTATTCATTCATTTGGGGGAGAGAGAGAGAGAGAGAGAGCGAGCATGTGCGTGCACGAGCGGGGGGGGGGAGGGTCATCGGGAGAGGGAAAAGCAGACACCACACTGAGCGGGGAGCCTGATGCGGGGCTCCATGCAGGGCTGAATCCAGGGCTCGATGCCAGGCTCCATGCAGGGAGGGATCCCGGGACCACGGGATCGTGACCTGAGCAGAAGGCAGACACTCAACCAATTGAACCACCCAGGCGCCCCAGAGAGAGAGGGAATCTTAAGCAGGCTACACGCCTAGCTCAGAGCCTGAAGCGGGGTTCCATCTAACAACCTGAAATCATGACCTGAGCCGAAATCAAGAGTTGGAGGCTTAACAGACTGAGCCACCCAGGCGCCCCTACTTTTCTCTCTAAACTAGGAGGCACAGATGGAGATCCGGAAGGGCTGACTTTGGTAAGAAGTCTCACTCTTTGCTGGCTTCTGACGGTTTTCCTGGGATCCTGTTTGCAGGCTAAGGAGTGAAGGGGGTGTGCCAGCAGGTCTCATCCTGGTCACCAGAAACTGTAGAGGAGGAAAAAGAGTTTTCCCTTTTCTCTTTCTTGGGTGCTTGGCTGAGACCCCGTTTTCTCCAGGGCACCCATAAATGAGTGTTTATCTAGGTTAAAAGTTCTCCACTATAGCCACTGTAATTTAAGATTGTCTTTGGTGAGGTTAACCTGCTTGTCCAGCCTTAAAATTTTATTCACTTAAAGCCTCACTGTGTAGGTTCTCTGGTTTCTAAGTTGAACCCAGTCCAACCACAGATTCAGTCTGGTTTCTAAGTCAGACTCAGTCTGACCCCCGACTCAGTCCTGTTTCTTAAAGATTTTATTTGAGAGAGAGAGATTGAGAGAATGGGAGAGAGAGAGCATGAGAGGGGGTAGGGTCCGAGGGAGAAGCAGACTCCCTGTTGAGCAGGGAGCCTGATGCGGGACTCAATCCTGGAATTCCAGGATCAAGATCTGAGCCGAAGGCAGCCGCTTAACCAACTGAGCCACCCAGGCGCCCCTCAGTCTCGTTTCTAAGTGGAACCCCGCCTGACCTCCCCGCTCTCCCCCCGACCCGGTCCAGTTTCTAGGTCGGACCAGTCTGACACCGCGCCCCCCTCCCCCCCTCCCGCTCCTTACCGAGTTTCTGAGTCAGACACGGGTTTCCAGCTGACTTCCCTGCGTGGGCAGGGGAAGAAACGTTTAGAAGTTAGAAAGCCCAAAACACAAAAGCTGTGGAGTAAGAGCGAGAGGGACTTTTATCCACCTCCCTCCAGAGGCAGCAGGAAAGCAGTGAGCTCCAGGGACTCACCAGGTACTTAACCCCTGAATAGTCATTGCTCCTGCAGACTTTCGGATTCTCCTTTTGGTTCCCTCTTCTGAAACCGAACCGTTAAAAGTGAAACTAAAGCATTTTAAATATTTTGAAGAGCTTATCTGGGCAGAAATCAATTTGAATCAGGCAGCATCCAATCTAGCAGACAGAGAGAAGCTCTGAGGAGTTACGCAGAATGAAGGACTTCTATAAGCAGAAGGGAGCAGCAACAATGGTTATACTAGGCAAAAGAGCCGATTGGTTATTGCAAGGTTACTTTCCTTTAGGGGATGGTAGGGGTCTGTCAGGCAGATTTGTTAGGTAGTGCTGCCCAGGAGATTCCTGATTAAGTGGTTTAAGATTCCATATCTGGGGGAGCTGAAATGTTCCAGAAGTTTGGTTTGGTGATGTGGGGCTTAGCATAAGTGATTGTATTTTGGCCCCCTCGTTTTTGTTTTGCAATTATTTCCTTAACCCCCTCAATGAAATGAAGTGAGGAGAAGTTGAATCAAGAAAAGGCTAGAATGGGGATGAAGTTGGATCTCGTGAGGTAAAGAGAAGAGTCATGATATAACTCCTTTAGCAAATGAAATCCAAAGTAGAATCTGGATCCTCAAAATTTACTTTCAGAGCAAAGAGATAATGAAAGCTATAGAGGCATGAAACTATCAAGGAAGTAAAGTGAGTTTTCTTCTACACCCATAACTCAATAGCAATCAGAGGAATTAACTCTTTACTTTATACGGGTATCTATCCTTGAAGTTAAGCCATTCTGGGTGCAAATTCCTTTAACTTTTGAACTGATTATGGTGGTATTTACTCAGTTTTTCTTCCAGGGTGACACAATGTTATTTTAGCTCATATGAAAATCAATGTCTGGAAATATTAAGTAATATATTTTGTGGTTTCTCAAAATCTAATTTTCAGCACTATGGTATAAGTACTTGCATATGTGGTTCTCCGTATATTTGCTTTTTTGAGTAACATACCTCATAGTTTGCTTTCTTTTACTTTTCAATCTACACTAAAAATCAAACTGCTATCACTGGGTCATACATAATCAATCAAATAGACCAAAAAGCTATTTGAAGTAATTTTCTATCACTAAGCTGCCTTTGGGGAACTGTATAATTGGTGTGCTTCACTAGATCGTCAAATGCATGCAAATGTCTTTAATGCTCATGACTTTCTTCCAGGTAGTCTCTTGGGTTCATAATGGGTAGTATTTTTGCTTTTTGTAGGTAGGTGACTTTATATATTTTTAAGCTCTCATTGTATAATAATAGTGACAAGAAAAATAAATGTTCACCAAGGAGTCAAAGATAATTACTAGACCACTATTTTAAATGATAACTATAGGCCTCTACTGTTTGGGGATGAGTATAGACAATATTTTGAATAAATCCTTTTTCTTTAAGAACACTTTGAGCGATTGCATGCATTTTTTTTTCTTTGTAAGTATCATTTAAAATATAATTTGCATTCTCTCTGATCTTGGGGTTTTGATGTTGTGTGCAATGAACTGAGACATTGCATTACAAAAAGAAATCTTTATACACTTGACAGCTTTAGGTCTCCAAGGAATCTATTCAATTAGTGTCATGTCCTGGTTCCCCATAGTGTGAAAATGCACACAGAATTGCAGATATTTTAGAAATTGTATCTAACAAACCAGGAAAAGCATTATAAAATTCTTTCCTTAAAATAAAATAAAATAAAAATAACTTGGGTTCCTGCATAACATATATAAATAAAAGAAGTAGCATAGAATCTGGCATTTAGTTCATTCTGAATGGAGGTGTGTTATCTGAATCAGCTAACCTAAGATTATATAGCTGTAATTTTAATTAGGTATATCGAGACCTATTTAGACAGGCTGGTCAAAGTCAGATATTTTTTCAAGGGCAGCTGGGAAAATCCCATTTCCGGGGGGGGGTAGAGAGATGTCATCAGTTAGGTATTATAGATTGGATCCAGGACTGAGGTCATGTAGGAGAGGACAGATTCCCAGAGTAGATAGGAATGAATAGAGAACTTTCTGGTGAGTGTCAGCCTTTATCTATGGAAGGTACGGAAAGTGGAGACTAGAGGGGTTGAATCTATTATTGAAGTCAAATGGTTAGCAAAGTGCTGTGAATGAGATTAAAATATTACCAAAAAAGAAGGAATATAGTTAAGCACGGGCATAAAGTAGGGAACAGGAGCAATCAAGGAAAATTTCTGTGTTTGATTTCCCTAAACTCACTTTCATTGGTTGCTGATTGTGTGGTCTAAAGGCTTGGTATAAAGGCACAGTTTCTGTTTGTACAGTTTCTTTCTTAGACTGGAGCAATTGCATATATGCTTCCATCCGCTTGCTACAGGCTCCTGCTGTGGCAGAATGTTAAGTAGAAGGTTGTTGCTCATGGTGCCCTTAATGCTCAAATGGCTAGAGTGGTTTTGAGCTCCACCTTGAACTACAATCTGACTTCTAGAGATGCCTTGGTCTTTCCTTCCCATACCTAATGTCTTTCCAGTTTTCCTGATTTTTTTGCCTAATTAGTCCAAGTTTCTTTGTCTCAAGTTTCATTTCTGGTATAACCTCTATTCCTGGTTGTATACTCGTCTTTTTTCCAGCCATGTCTTGATCTCTGTTCTGTGTATTGATCCTGACTCTGCACCATTACATTGGTCATAATTTATGAACAATTTCCACGGGCTAATGTCTCCATATTTGGTTCCATTCTTGGCTTTTCATTCATTTAAAGGCCTACTATGTGCCAATTTTTTTTTTTTTATCCTACTATCTAACCAGGAAGAGATAATTAAGCAGCAGGCATGAAATACATTCTCTCCCTTTGTTGGTGTTTGATCACTGAGAGCGAAAGTTACCCGGATCACACCTGCTTAGGAACATACTAATGAGAGACATCCTGGCAAACAAATTGATGGCATTGTCTGGTGGGAGAATTCTTACCTTTGGAATGCTTTTGGCAAGAATTGCATGATTCTCTAGAATTACCAATGGCAAAATAATATGGAAACCGTGGATTTATGGAGCATGATCATCTGAACACAAAAATGGTGAAGTTTCATCCCAAAATGGCTCCTTCTGTGTAGTTGATGTGGTTACATATATGTTCTGGAGATCACATATTTTAATCTGTGCTTAGGGTGCATCCCAATGTGATAAGAAAAGGCATGGACAGTTATATTGGTGGTCTTAAACGTGTCTCTGATTTGTCTTTGTCTCATGATTGTTTCCTTGAAATTAGTAAAGTTCAAAATGGATAAGCTTTCTGATTCATAGGAGACTGAATAAACAATCTAATCCTTTTTGCATTATTGCAATCATCCAATATCTTTTTGCTATTATTCATCAGTGCCCACAGTTCTAGGGCAGTTCAATGTATTTACAATCTCAAGGAGTGAGATATTTTCATTATAAACTTTCTGTTATGAGAAAAAAAAGAAAGTACTGTGGCTATATGAAATAACATATTTGAAATACTTCAAGTTAGATCATGGTTTTTAAAGTTATTTATTTTTAATATATAAATCCTGTAGTCTCTTTTATAAACATTCATTGAGGAAAAACTACCTATATTAATAGAATTCCTAAAAATTTACAATTCTTTATTCTAGAAATATAGGAAAGTTCTCAAACAACATTACTAAAAAAAATTATATAAATGTAATTGTACAATGTAGCATATATGGTAAACATTTAAATATTTCTTAATCCAAAAGAAAGTAAGTTGGTTGTGGCTAATAATTACAAATTAAATACAGCTAAATACTGTGACCATGCTGACATTTATTATGTGTTAATTAAATCTTGTAAGCCTTGGGATTTTTTCAAGTAGCAATTATTACTTATAGATGAGGAAGCAGATTCAGAGAAATTCGGTGGTATTTCTCAGATTATATTGAGTAAATGACACAAGTCAAATTGAAAATAAGAGCTGTTTAAGTAGTCGTACCCCTTTTGCTACAGCATGCTTCCTAATAAAACACTTTTATAAAGTACACATTATCATAGAGTTAACTTGGAAAGAAGTTGCTTTGGATTCTATACCATTATTAGAACACTTAATTTTACAATAACTATTGATTTCTAATTTAAAATTCAAACAATTGTTTCACTTTTACCATTTTAAACATATATAATTATATCTGTCTATAACTATTTCATTGTCAAGTTAGTTTCAGTAAAACATTCATCATATTAAATTTATGTCATGAATTTTAATTTATTATGTGGTTGTATGTGTATTGAATTTGTTTTATAATTTCTTTCTTAAATTTTTATTTTTTTAAAGTATTCTATTTATTTATTTTAGAGAGAGCACAAGCAAGCGTGAGTCAGGGGGAGGGGCAGAGGGAGAGGGAGAATCTCAAGCAGACTCCCTGCTGCGTAGGTTGCTGGTCTCAGGGCTTGTTCCATGACCCTAAGATCATGACCTGAGCCGAAATCCAGAGTTGGACAGATGTCTAGCCAGTTTAGCCACCAAGGTGCCCCTGTTTTGTAATTCCTTAAGAGCTATAAACATAAGGAATTTGATAGAGTTTTATGTTTGGACACACAAAAGAAGAATTTAAGTCAACACTAAGAGTCCATGCAAATTTTTATTTTCTTTTAGAAAGGCTGACACTTTCAAAGTTTTTAGAAACAGAGGTGGAAATTTCCTGTACTTTGATGTTGATCAAAGTTAAGTGGTTATAATTTGGAAGGGAATAGATTGCTAAAGCATTTTAGTTTCTATGATGATTATTTCTCAATGAAAATCAATTTTTGCCATTAAGATATGCATGTATGTCTGTTGGTGTGAGTTACTAGAAAAGTGAAAGATCAGGTAATAGGAAATAATTATCTAATATTGCTATTGATAGCCCACCTTCATTTAAAAAATTTTTTTTAAAGATTTATTTATTTGAAAGAGAGAGAATGAGAGAGAGAGAGAGAGAAAGAGAGAGCACATGAGAGGGGGGAGGGTCAGAGGGAGAAGCAGACTCCCTGTTGAGCAGGGAGCCCCATGCGGGACCCTGATCCCGGGACTCCAGGATCATGACCTGAGCCGAAGGCAGTCGCTTAACCAACTGAGCCACCCAGGTGCCCCATTTTAAAATTTTTATAAAAAATAATCAACCTATATTCTTTAGTGAGAAATTAAAGCATAAAAAGTTTACTAAGATCAGGACATATGGTATACAGTGAAGACCAACTACATATGTGGGGAAAGAAGAAAAGGAAGGGGGAAGGACAAATAGAAGAATGTATCTTAAAATTTGACTTGGAGGAGGAAATGATATTTAAGAAATGGGATTCCAAATTCAGTGCCTTTAACTAGTAAGAGTTTAAGTTAATCAGCTACTAATTGCGTTCAGCCTTCATTCAGTATTTCTTCCAAGTCTGGTTCTGTTCACCTGAATGTTTTTTCTATTAGAATGAGTTAGTCTGAGGGAAGCTAACTGACATTCAGAGTTGAGTTATCATTTTGATACTAATTTCGTTCATAGTTGTAAAAACTTAGTGGTAGTACTCAAAAGTCTTGAGTTTTTAACTCTGTAATAACAATGTTTCAGAGAGGTGGGTGCTGGAATTGTGTCCATTTTACAGATGGAGAAGTAGTGGAATGCAGAGACCATGTAATTTAAACAGGCAGTAAAGCCAAATTCAAACTCTGGAAATCTGACTCTCTGCATGTTCTTAGCCAATATATTGTATAGTCTCTTGATGACCTGGTAAATAACCTTTACCAGCCCACAGTGTGCCTTTAAAAAGATCTCATTAGCAAAAACATTTATGGATGGTTCAGATTTAGAGGCAAAATCTATAATGGTTGCTATTAAGGAGAATTGATTGTCTGATGCCTGTGTCATAGACAACTCTTATTCAGCAACTAAAGCTGGTCTGTGATGCCAAGGATTGAGCAAATAGTGCAGTTCCATAGTGACCTATTTATAATAGGGCTGTACATAAATATTTTATACTCTATTATGTTTTTTATGTTCAATGTGTGATGGGATATTCTATCTATTACATTCTAAATTAAAATTATTTTATACTGAAAATGTTTTAATTATATTTTTTCAAAGTTTGCACTTTTTATATTAAAAATGTTACATTAATGTTGATTTTGACAAGAAAAAATAATGACTGCTTAATTTGAAGTTGAATATAATTGGGAACATGTACACATAGAGGCAGGTTTACCCTCAATATTATCTTAAATTAGTTGATAGCTTTTGACATGATTGGGGGTGTTAGCACCACTTTAAGCATTGACTAAATCTGCATCCCTATTATAATTAAAAATGTATGAAATTCTATGTATGGAAATCTAATCATGTTGTATTTTATGTGTATATTTTATTTTGATTTGATTTATATTTATAATTTTATCAAGTCATGCTACTTAAAAATAATTACCATATATCTTAACTAATATGAAAGGAGAAGCCTAATCATAAGTTAATTATATTTTCTGCTGGTAAATATTTCAAAGCACTTTGTCATTATGACAGATAAGTGTACCTGTATATTCCTTACCTGCTAATTTTCATGGTGGAGTTATCCAAGTAAGCTCTCTTTTCTATTGAATTTCTTATTTGTGGTAGGTAGCCAGATGTATCTTTTTCAGTTGATTGAGTAGCAGCTGATAGAATCACCCATACTCCTGCTAAGATGATGATATAGCAAGAAGAGAGCTTATAAAAAGCATCATGTGTAGTATCATGATCAGATTCTTAAAAACTATAATGCCAGTGAAAAACTCAAACTTAAAAATGTCCTCACATTTAATATATTTCCAAATGCAAGTACATTTCATTCCTCCATAAAAGTGTTGTATCATGGCTATGTTTTCACCACACCAATAGCTGGCAAACATTTACTTCTGAGTAAACTCAGTAGTTCCATCTGTAGCCAGTTATTTCTATATCAGCTGCTTGGTTGTCAAAATTACTTAACTGATGTTGAAACAGATTATGTTCCTCATTCTGTTAAATAAGTTAATATATGTAAAGCATTTCGACCAGTGCCTGGCATACAGTAAGCAATATAGAATGTTATGTGTTACTTTTTTTTTCCTTCACAAATTTAAGCTTGGTTCTTTGGCAGATTTTAGGATGAGACCATGTAGCTAACTTTCTACATTTAAAATATTATATACACACTAACACACATCATTTAAATGTTTCTGTCAAAGAAATAACCATGAATTTATTCCAGATTTCAGCAGAGTTGTTTATATACATTTTAAAAACACTTCTCCATAGGAAAATCTCATTATAAATTTTACTCTTTATACTAGAAATAAACAAACTCATGTGGTATTCCTTTATTTAAATTTTATAGACCATGATTGTGTACTTTAATACTACTTGTGTTGCAGACAGTACACTTTGGGGGAGTGTTTGCCTTGTGAACCTAGAAGTAACTCTGAAAACTTTGTTAATGTTTCCTAGATGTCTGCCTTAAAATGAATATCTTAAATGTCTTTATATAACCTTCTTTTCCTTTATATAACCTTCTTTCCCCAGTATAGATAAGATTTGAGGTGTGTGTGTATGTATGAGTGTTGGAACGCTCCACATTGTAATCTGTGGGCATTTGAAAAGACCCGCGTGGAAGGTTTAAATACTGATGAATGGAAGGAATCCTGCTTTGTGTTAGTCAACATAAATTATGGCCCAAGCAACTAAGAGAAAGGCTATATTTAAATTTTGACTGACCCCCAAACTGTATGTATAATGGAAAACTATTAAACTTCATGTCAGAAGAAACCACCTCTAATTAAATTTTTTTTTCCTGAAAACGGTCTATATTTTTCAGATGAAAATTGTAACCCTCAAAGTAGTTTGAAAAGTTTCGTCCTAATAAACTTTGATTAGTACCTACTAAAGCCAATTAAACCATTAAGACACACAAAAGGAGAAATTTAACAAGGCATTTTTATTCATCCTTATTTAAAAAAAATGGTTATTTTGCAGTCACAACCCTTTAGTGGAGTAAGGATAGGGTGCCCTTGTTTATTGCTAATCTAGGCTTATGCTTTTAAAGTAAATAGCTCGGGCGCCTGGGTGGCTCAGTTGGTTAAGCGACTGCCTTGGGCTCAGGTCATGATCCTGGAGTCCCGGGATCGAGTCCCGCATAGGGCTCCCTGCTCAGCAGGGAGTCTGCTTCTTCCCCTGAACCTCTTCCCTCTCATGCTCTCTATCTCTCATTCTCTCTCTCTCAAATAAATAAATAAAAAATCTTTAAAAAAAAATAAAGTAAATGGCTCATTTGTGCTTTGAGACCATTTTAAGGTTAGCTGGGCTTCAATTAAAAAAAAAATGCTAATAAACAAAAAGCCATTACAGCTAAATTTACCTTTACCTTTTTTCTTCCTGTATCATGATGTATGAATTTACAAGATTAACAAAGTAGAGTATAGAATTTGTGGTTAATGGGTAGACTTCTATAGGCCCAGAAGTAGATGGATTCTAAGCTCTAAAAAAATCAATATGTAAGGGAAAAACGGCGGAGACGTGAGCATACCAAATTCAGCTCTTTCAGTCTATATCATCCCACTTGGGACGGGATTTGTTGATCTTAAGAAAACGTCTCAGGGGTAGAAACTGAATATAAACTCTCATTTAATATGTTGCCAATAAATTAAGGAACCTCTCCAAAGGCCCCCAGGTAATGGGCAACCCAAAAAGCAATCAATATGCTCAAACTAAATTGTAAACTCTGAAAAATGACATCTGCTCTATAAGTGGGTTAAAATGAAGCAGAGGGAATGATGTCATTGAGGATAGAGAATGGGGCTGATGTTGGCACAATCATTGAAAGTTGGGCCTGCAACTCAGGGGGGCCTAAACTATAACTTCCTACCTGTGTGACTTTGGCCAAGTTTTTAAACCTCTCTGAGCCTCAGTGGCCTCAGTTATACAACTGAGCTAATAAAATTCACCTCACTGTGTTGGCATAAGAAATAAATTGGAAGTACTTTGATAAGTCTTGGGCACACAGTTTTTACTCAAAAAATCAAAATTGTAATTGTTATCATTTTTTATTATAACTACATAAAGTTGGACACAGCATTTTTTTCCCCCACTGTGACTCTAATAGTGCTCAGTTATCTCTGACAATAGTTAAGACTGCAGTAATTTAAGTGACGACATTTATACAATCTTTTTGTCTGTGTTTATTCTTTCTCTCCTTAAATGTACACTTTGGCTCTTGGTGGCACTCTTGCTATAGTCTCTCAGATCTCCCTGTGTTCTCTTCAGTCTCTTCAAATTGGTTCACACTCTGAAAGAGATGGCTATTTAAAAACTCGTCAGTGGCTCCTCTTTATTATGAGGTTAAGGGAACTGTGTTTATGGCAGGGGCAAGGCACCCCTGTCTCCTCTGGCACTATGGACCCTGTCCCTGGACCCATGAAATCTTATTTCCTCTGCCTGGAACTCTCCTCTCCCTTTCTTTTTACCTTCAGGACCACCACATCTGGCTGTGTATTTTGTGCAACCTCAGCATTTTTCAGATCTCTTTCTAAGATGGTATATTTTGGAAACTATTTAAAGGTATTTATTTGTTTCATGGTACAAAATGTCTTTTTTGAGATGGACATAACTGGTGAGGCATAAAACTAGGAATTTCAATTCTTCAGAGTCCAAATTCCATCTCTTTGCATTTCTCTCCACTGCATTTCATTTTTGGCAAATGCTAGCTCCTTTTATGCCTGATATTTCAAAGTCGCCTTCTATAACCAATACCCAAATGCTAGGCTTTAACAGCATTCATTGCAAACTTTTATATCTACTTCCATACACTTGATGGTAGCTAATATTTCTCCAGTCCAGAACTAATCTAAGAACCTCTTAATTTACTCATTACATCCCAAACTCCCAGCAGTATATACCACAAAATGTTTAGAATAATTTTCCTAACTTTCAGGTCTGATATTGTCTCTCCCTGCCCTTCAAAAAAAACTTTGAGGCTAATTTTTTTTCTTTAAATATTTATTTATTTTTTGAGAGAGAGAAAGAGAGAATGTATGTGAGCAGGGTGAGGGAGAGGGAAACAAGCAGACTCCCTGCTGAGCGAGGAGCTTGATGCAGGGCTCAATCTCAGGACCTTGAGATCATGACCTGAGCTGAAGTCAAGAGTCAGTCGCTTAACCGATTGAGCCATCCAGGAACCCTGAGGCTAATTTTGTGTATATCTTAGATAAACTATCTATAGCATCAGACATATCTGCAAATAGCCCACCATATCTCTCCCCACCTCCCACCAGACTACACTGAAGGGCGGGGACTGAATCTTGTTCACTTTTGAACCAACCCTTCACTCACAAATGCAGTAACAATCCAACCCCTAACAAAGTGGCACTTAACTAAATATGATGCTTAACTTCATGATCACATAGAATGTGACATTGACCAAGTAGCTACTGTCAGGTTCCAAGAAGAAATCATAATTCATATTAAATTGTTCCTTGAAGTATTTTAGCCTTTGGAAAAAGATAGATTCTTAACTGTCATAGAAGCTGTAAGCTACACTTTTCAGGTAAGCAAACTAAGAAGTACTAATAATGAAGAGAAGAAAACATTTGAACGGAAGCAATTCCTGCATCCTCTGTCTGGGAAAACATAGGGAATAAAGAAAACATCAGATCTGGCGCCATTTTCAGGCAACGTGGTTGAGTTAGAAGAAATGAATAATTTCAGGAAACTTATTTTGTGGCTCTAATATCTTTAGTAGGGCATGAAGGCCTACCCTTCACTGCTGCCCTTTGCCTCCCCAATTCATCTTGAACAACAAAGTTCTACATCAAAGTGATTAGCTGCTGGACGTTTCAGCATATTAATATGATATTCCAATTAATTCAAATAAGGAGCACCATTGCTCTTAGAAGCCAGTGATCATAGGAAAGCCATGATTAGTCATGTCAGGTTGAAAATTTCATCATTCTCAGGCTTCTTACATAACTAAATTGTCAGAAAGCTACAGTCCTTGAAAGAGAAGACTGCCATTTACCACCATTTCAGGTAGAATGGAAACAAACAGAAATGGCACAAAACAGAGATGAACAAAAATGAGCAAAAGTCGAAGCATGAGAAAGAAGAAATTATTTAACTACTACTTTGTGTTCTGCGGTAGCAGCTCCACATTCCAAGTCTAAAAATGGTCTACAGCATCCAAGTTACTCTTCACCAGTTGGCAACACTTCTACCATATGCTTGTCATTTGAGCTTTTTCCTATCACTGGAGAATAAGCTGAAACCAGCCAATCACACCAAATGTGCCTTTCAGAAGAGAGTCCTCTAGTTCACTATAATAGGAAAATGAACATACCTAAAAGATAATGAAATTAGTATCAGCAAATTTCAAATTACCTTATAAAAAAGATACAGTAAGGATTTTGTACAACTGTACTTTTAGTAACTTTTAAAATACAAAAGCCTCAAACCTCATATTTGCACTAAGAAATACAAAAAAATATTGACATGTGTTACATGGAATGCATAATTTTATTGTGCTAACTGAATTGTTAAAATTTGGAAATGTCTTCCATGTTTTAGTATGATATATAGCATTGTAACTGGCAGACATTAAAGAAATCAGTGAAATTCAGGGTGTAGTACTTAATTTCGTACCGATTCTTTTTATAAAAGTACATGTAGTGGATGTATATAGTACATAGAATGTGACTAGACATAATTTTCACTGCCTAAAGTTATAGAAAAATAAGTCTTAAGGGAAAAAATTTAAAACCTCTGTTTAGAGAGTAAACACATCCCTTTTTAAAGCAGCTTGAATTTACTTCTAACTGGCTTACATTCAGGAATCAGATTTCCTAGGACTGACTTGGTCAAACTTCTAATAGCTGTGACTGAGAAAATGTTCTCACCTGGTTGCAGAATGCTTCTAAGTGATTCCAGCAAGCACTGACAGTGAGCAGCTTGTTTGACCTATGGTGGAGAATGGGAACTGTGGCATGTTATAAATTGGCCTTTGCACATTCTCTGCAACTTTTCCCATTGATAAGTGGGGTCTGTGTTCCCTTACCCATGGAAATCTTGGTGAACTTAGAAGGATGTTTTTAGAAGGAAGTGACACCATATGTCTTCTTGGGGCTAGGTCGTAAAAAAGGCCATGCAACTTCTACCTGGTTCTTCTGGATTGCTTGCTTTTGGAATGGATTTTGGTGTACCTTCTTAGGGTCTGAGTGTCATGTTGTGGGAAGTCCATGCCGCACAGAGAAGACACGTACATAGGTGCTCCAGGTGATAGTTTCAGTCTCTGAGTGATTCCAACCCAGGTGCCAAACAAGTGAGTGAAGAAATCTCTAGGTGATTCCAGCCGCTTGGCTCTTCCTGATGAAGGCTCCAGATTTTGCAGGCGGGGGCAAAGCTTCCCCTCTGTGCCCTTTTCACACTCCTGACCCACAGATTCATGAGCATCATAAAATATTTGCTATTTTATGCTACTAAGATTAGGGCAGTAATCAGGAAAAAAACTAATGATTATCAAGGTAATTTCATATATTAAATTAGTGTATTTAGAAATTTACATATAGTTCATTTTATCTTTACCACAAACTAAGAGACCGGTATTTTTAGTTTGCTTACACATGAAATACTGGAGTTCCGAGAAGTTAAGTTTACTGAGACTACTCTTTTTTTAAAAATTTTATTATGTTAATCACCATACATTAGTCATTAGTTTTTGATGTAGTGTTCCATGATTCATTGTTTGCGTATAACACCCAGTGCTCCATTCAATACGTGCCCTCTTTAATACCCATCACCAGGCTAACCCATCCCCCCACCCCCTCCCCTCTAGAACCCTCAGTTTGTTTCTCAGAGTCCATCGTCTCTCGTGGTTCGTCCTGAGACTACTCCTAACTAGGGGGTTGAAATTGAAAACCAGGTTTGCCCATGTCTGAAGGCCATTTTTTTTAACTATTGATTTTATTTCCCAGTCATGTTTATAAAAGCTGAAAAAAGGAGGCATCCTGTTTAATGGTTGTTTTAATGTTTCTCAAACTCAGTACCTAGACACTGTCAAACATGATTCAAATGAACACTCCATCATTTCAGTCAAAAAATACTTTTGCATAACATATTCTGGAGGGAGGGAGGGCAGGCAGTTGCTGAGTTAATATTTCAGTTAGTCTGATACTGACTTTTAGTAGATGCTTTTGACATGCTTTTTGAAAGGATGGATGAAAGAATGAATGAATTAACCAGCTCATAGTAGCTTAGTAGCAGAGTTCCTTGAGGAACTTTCTAAAAGACCGATTGATGCCTTCGTAGAAGGTAATAATCTTCCATGATCATATTTGTTGTTTTTCTATTCTGTTTATCATAAGAGGGATAGATACACCTCTCATTACTTCAAACTAGTAAGATTCCTTATTTAAGTGGACACTTAATAGTTGCTGATAATGTCTTAAACTGGAATGCATAGAATGGGGGTGCAGAATGAATCAGGATTCATGAGGTTGAGCTACTGTCACAAAATGAACTTGAAATGACTGGACACTAAAAATAGGTGTCTTACAGATCTTATTGAGCTACTATAAGATTTTAAAAGGCAAGACACAGGAAACATTTTTAATGATTTGGAAGTTAATTTTTTTTAAGATTTTATTTATTTATTTGACAGAGAGAGACACAGCGAGAGAGGGAACACAAGCAGGGGGAGTGGGAGAGGGAGAAGCAGGGAGAGTGGCAGGCAGAGGGAGAAGCAGGCTTCCCGCCAATCAGGGAGCCCGATGCGGGGCTCGATCCCAGGACCCTGGGATCCTGACCTGAGCCGAAGGCAGACACTTAACGACTGAGCCACCCAGGGGCCCCTGATTTGGAAGTTAATATTAACAAGAGACTTTTTTTATATAAAATTTTATCAAAATATTGCCATCTTTAAAGAAACAATACTAATGTGTTGATTGAAGTCTTTTATATTAATATTTCTCTCTATGACACTAAAAATCAGGTAGGTAAATAAAAATAAGAGTGTAATCTAATACAATGAGTTCAATACATCTGGTATTATTTCTAAATTATTAGGTTAATGATGCTTTTAAGTGAAAAGTAGCTTCAGGAAGTCATAGGGGCTTGTAAGGTTAGGCACTTAAACTGATGGGAACCTGACCCATTCATCTCAGATCCATCATGACCCAATCTCATATTGATTTTATTTCATAATGGATTATTTCCACATTGTAAAAATTTTATAGGGGAAATTTTACTATAAATATATGAGCAAAACAATTAATGAAAAAAGTTAGTTTGTAATGAAAAATTCCTTTTTTATTAAAGTATAATTGACATACAATATCCTGTTAGTTTCAAGTATATGTTATAGTGACTCAGTTATTTTATACATTATGAAATGATCCTCACTATAAGTCTACTTACCATCTGTAACCATACAAAGTTATTATATTATTGACTGTATTCCCTATGCTGTAATTACATCCTCATGACTTATTTATTTCATTACTGGAAGTCTATACCTCTTAATCCCCTTCACCTATTTTGCCTTCCCTCCCAACCACACCCCCCCTTTGGCAACCAACAATTCATTTCCTGTATCTGTGAGTCTGTTTCTGTTTTGTTTTGTTTATTCATTTGTTTTGACTTAAAATTCCACATATAAGTGAAACCATAGAGTATTAATCTTTCCCTATTGATTTATTTTACTTAGCCTAATAATCTCTAGATCCATCCATGCTTTGCAGATGGCAAAATTTCATTCTTTTTATGGCTGAGCAAGATTCCAGTGTGTATGTGTGTGTCTGTGTGTGTACATATTATCTATTATATATAATAGATATATAATATATAATATAATTATAATATATTATATATAATATATGGTGTCTCTATATAAATATACATACCATATTTTCTTTATTCATCTATTGATGGACACTTAGGTTGCTCTCATATGTTGGCAGTTGTAAATAATGCTGCAGTGAACATAGAGATGTATATATCTCATCAGATTGGTGTTTTCATTTTTTGATAAATATCCCAAAGTGGAATTGCTAGATCGTATGATAGTTCTATTTTTAATTTTTTGAGGAACTTCTCCATACTGTTTTTTATAGTGGCTGCACCAATTTGCATTCCCAACATTAGTGATTTGTGGATTTTCATAAAATGAACACTGTTCCCTTAATTTTGAATTTGCATCGACTTCTTGCTAAGCCAAAATTAAATATGGCTCTTTAAATGGTTGTTTTTTCTCCAGATCCTACTCATCCTCATTTAAGAGTCTCAATGATAAATTTGAGCCAGAGTACCCACTGCCATTTACAAAATTATAAATTGTGGTTACTATCTTGAGGAGGAGATAACTGATGGACATGTTATAAATTGAGTTCCATGTAACAATACATTAAGTTACAAAATAAAACTCTAAACTATGGACTTTTAAGTTACTGTGTGTGTAACAATTTTTGCATATCTGTGGTGGGAGAACTAGGAATCAAGGAAGATAGGTAAAATCATTTATTCTTTTCATATTTTTAAAAGTTATTTTAAAGATTTATCTATTTATTTGGCGGGGGGAGAGAGAAAGAGGGTGAGAGAAACTCAGGCAGACTCTGCCTTGAGTGCAGATCCTGCTGTGGGGCCTGATCTCACCACCCTGCTGATCACGACCTGAGCTAAAACCAAGAGTTGGCTCTTAACTGACTGTGCCATCCAGGCAACCCTCTTTTCACATATATATATTTTTAAAGATTTTATTTATTTATTTGACAGAGAGAGACACAGCGAGAGAGGGAACACAAGCAGGGGGAGTGGGAGAGGGAGAAGTCGGCTTCCCGTGGAGCAGGGAGCCCGATGCGGGGCTCGATCCCAGGACCCTGGGATCATGACCTGAGCCGAAGGCAGACCCTTAACGACTGAGCCACCCAGGTGCCCCTCTTTTCATATTTTATTTAGGCACTGCAGGTAGGACATCATCTCGTTTTAAGGGCTTTATAATATAATTGATTTATAGATAGATACATTAAAAAAGTATTATTACAGATATCATGAAAAATTTTATAGGGATTACAGTGAGAGCACCAAGGAGAGAGCTTGGTAATTCTACTTGGGATTAAAGTTTAAGGGGAATGATAAATTAATTGAGATGTTTTTATTTTTCATTTATTTAGTTTTTAAAGATTTATTTGTTTATTTGAGAGAGCATGTGTATGTGTGGGGGACAAAGGGAAAGAATCTTCAGGTGGAGTCCCTGCTGAGTGGGGAGCTTGACATGGGGGGGGCAGGGGGATGCTGGATCCCACAACCTTTGAGATCATGACCTGCTCTGAAACCAAGAGTCGATGCTCAACGGACTGAGCCATCCAGGTGCTCATGAGATGTTTTAAAATAAAACATAATTTTTAAAATTCAAAATTGTCTAATTCATATTTTATCAACGGTTTTGTTTTTCAGTACTGAAAATAAATATTAAATGCCTCTTTGGTGTACTCTTTCTTAACTGCTCCCTGGTTTCCCCCTGCTACCCTTACAGATTAGCAATCCCTCTACCAACATTTTCTTCCTACACAATGAATCTCATCTTAATTTTAGCATGAATAAAACAAAGTAAGGATGATGAATCAACTACCAGAAGGTCACATCAAGATATTCTAGAAGCAAATTAAAGTGACATTTGCTTAATAAACTCCCTTTATATTCATGTACTGGCTTGCCTCCATTAAAAGTAAATATTCAGAGACACTATGATTTAACTAAAAAGTAACAATAACATTTTGAATTCTCCCAATTCTTCATGTCCAAAGACATTAGGTCTCACATTTTCCTCAATTTCAATGAAGACTGTTTTCCTTACTTTCTGCCATATACTTTCATAAAGTATAAAAGACAGATTACTAACGATTTTCTGTTGTGCTGTGTAATTTTTAAAAATGAGATTCATTGTTGCCAGTAATATGCATGGCTTAATAAATTTTTTCTCCACATAAATGTGTCACTCATAATTTTAGAACTTGCTATGAGTGATTCTTGGGGAGGGGTTGTGGAGTCTGGACGTTGCCTCCCAAGCAAACTGTCTTAGGGGAAATGGGACTACCTGGACCACAAAAAGAGCCGTGATTTCTATATTGTCCAGTGTTTCTACCCTGCACAACAGTTTCTAGAAGAGGAAGGATGTTTATTGCTTCAGTATTACATTTAATTAAGAAGACTCCATGCCACAGCTGATCTCCCAGTGTCTATTTGGTTGAAGTCTTTGAATTCACTTGGCCTCTATTTTCCAGATGCACAACCCAGCCAATAGGATGGTTGGGCTAGAAGAGATTGTGGTATCAGTTGTTTTGCATATATCTAACTAGAATGTCCTCTCCATCCAGTTTTTTTTTTTTAAAGATTTTATTTATTTATTTGACAGAGAGAGACACAGCAAGAGAGGGAACACAAGCAGGGGGAGTGGGAGAGAGAGAAGCAGGCTCCCCACTGAGCAGGGAACCCAATGCGGGGCTCGATTCCAGGACCCTGGGATCATGACCTGAGCCGAAGGCAGACGCTTAATGACTGAGCCATCCAGGCGCCCCTCTATCCAGGTTTTGAAGCAGAGAAGCCATCAGCAAATTTATCCTTTTCTTAATCTTACAGTGACTTCTCTAAGAGGCCTCACTGCCTTTTTCCTCCCATTTGGTCTTGGTCAGGCATCACAGCCTAGGTTTGTAAACTGTAAACCTTCAAAGGAGTAAAAAATTCTTGGCCCCAGGAGGCCCTCTCCTAAGTAAATTTGTGGGCACATCAGAAATGTGCTCTTAATGACTGCACCATAATTCTATGTTCTACGCATGTGCTTGTTTATTCCGGGACCTTGCTGAAGTTGCCTTGTGGCCCAATATAGGGGTAATTTTTATAATTATACTACCAGCACTTGAAAAGAAGCTGTAGTACAGAGTTTAGTATATAGCTATTTGATCATGTTTACTGATGTCTTATTCAAGGATCCTTTCTATCTGATTTTTCTACTTAATCTGTCAAATGTTTAGGTGTCTCTATATGGTTTCTTTATTTCTCCTTGTATTTCTGGAATTTGGGTTCTTATATTTCATTACTGTCTTATTTGGAACATAAAGATTAATTATATATTTATTATAGATTTCATCTTTCAACATTTTAGATTTTCTGAATCATACCTTTCTGATACTACTGTTTTAATCCTGCTTTCTGCCTTTATTTCCCATGCCATGTCTTTGTCCATCATCTCGTTTGTAGCTGTAGTTACCGTTACTGGGTTCACATGATCTACTGATCGTGCATCTTCATGTGTTTTTACAACAAAAAAAGTCTGTTTTTTCATAAGTTTCTTTTTTTTTCATTTTTTGTTATAACATTGTTTTACCAAATTTCTAACTCATATGAGTTTGTTTTTTATTTCTAAAGCTTTCTATTTTGATTTCATTTATGCCATATTGTTTCGTTGCTATGCCGTACATACATTTTTTTTTTACCATTTGCCAATAATGTGAAAGAATGGAAGATTTAAAAACATTAATGTTTAAGTTTACACTTCTAAATTATATATTTAAACATATATTCCTCAAATTTCAACATAAGAATGAAACAATATTTTGTAAAATGAAGAAAGCTTACACATACAAGTCTTTTCTGCTCCTTTCTTGGGGACAAATATATATTGAAATCTTGACCATAGATTGTTGACCATGTTAAGTTACATCCTGTTTTGGTCCTCTAAGTATAATCCTTTTTTTTTAAAGACTTAATTCTATTTGCTAATACAATGTTAAGATCAATATTTTTCCTCTAATACATTTATTGTGAATTCTTTATTTTGGTCTGTTTCTCATCTTGAAATGGACTTTTGAAAAAGGGTACATGGGTGATATCCTTCCTGAGTTTTATTCTTGCTAAGCAATATTTTCTGTGATCCTGGAATACATAAATGACAACTGCACTGGGCATATCATTTTTTTTTTTTTGTTCTCTCAGATTAAAACTTTGTAGAGATTTTTTCACTTGCCTTTTGCCATTGAGGATTCTGAGGTGAAACCTAGGAAACAGCAACATGACAAATTCTAGCAAATTTATTAAATGTCAAGGTTAAGGAAAGAATCTTAAAAGCCATCTAAAACATCCAGGGAGAAGAATGAGGTCACTAGCAAAGGTTTCTGCATCCAACTTTTGCTTTTCCATTTGTTCAAGTTGTTTGTATTTGGTCACTATTTTTGGAGCTTATATGAAGTTATTTTCTTTCTCTGAGTAAGATTGTTTTGATTTGTGAATATTTTAGTTCATTTGGTGTCCTCAGGAAAGATGCTCTATAGTCAGACATACTATCATTCTTCTCAAGAGTTGTATTTTCTCCCTTTAATACAAATACAATAAAATAATTAAGAAATAATTTGACTAAGTTTATCACAAAAATCTGCAGCAGTATTTTTTTAAAAAATTACAACTTCAAGCAACTAAAATTTAGGTTGTCTGAGCTTCTGGAGGTTTTAGATGGGCAAAGAGGTCCAGAGATTAACCTATGTATTACATTTATTGCCTAGATATTTAATGCCAACTCCAGGAATATAACAAGGTTTTTATGCTACCACCCACAATTTTATCTTCCACTTTATGTTGTTTCTCAACATATATTTGTGAGTTAATATGGCTGGTAGAAAAAAACACCAATTCTGAATTGATTATGACTCAAATGTAAATGAAATTTATTGTGATTATACTAGATTCTGATATTTTGCTTGGGATGTTCCCAGCTGCTGGGAGTTTTGTAGATAGAGCCCTTCATTGTCAGCTTTCTTCTAGGATTTCTTTGGCTGCAGAGAGCTGCATCACCCATTGTCACGACCCTTCCCAGAGTAGCCTCACCCAAAGACTGACTGATATATGGGGTAAAAGGCCCATTTGTCTGATACCAACTCAGACACCTCTGAAGGGCCATCTGAGCTCCAGAACTCCCTGTAGGTTCAGCTGAGGACTTTGTTGAGATTGTATTACTGCTCATCTTCTCTCTCTGCCAATATTGCGTCCTCTTTTTTCCCCTTCTATAGGTTTTAATAGAACACTGCCTAATAAACTTCTTGTACCCATTCTTCATTTCAGATTCTTGGGCAACCCAACCCAATTTGAGGATTAAAAAACAACCCTCTTTGGTACTAATATAGTTGGATCTGTTTTTCTTTTATAGCCTGAATCTATTTTCATTTTCACCATAGGAGTACAAAAGAACATGCTTCAGTCCCTGAGGTTTATTTGATTTTATATTTGTGAAGCTTGTTGTGCAGCCAGTAAGTATTTGTTGTACCAGATTCTGGGCCAAGTGCTGGTGATTGAGTATTATAGACAAAGCTATAGAACTCTGACCTATTGAAATATTATTAAAAAGTCTCTCAGATAAAAATCAGTAATCACATGAATAGGTAAGATATTTTCATAGTATAATAAGTACTATGAATGGAAACATGAAAGAGAGAAAAAAATTGTTGAAGATAGAGTGAAATAAGCTAGGATTAAGAAAGATCACCTTGAAGAAATGACATACAAACTGAGGACTAAGAGATGAAAAGATCACAAGACAATTCCAAGGAATGAGAAGAGCACATGCCAAGACTCTGTGACATGAGAATACTTGGTGTGTATGGGTAGCTGAAGTTCAGTATGGCTGTAACATGATAAACAAGGGAGGGATGCATGATATGAAGTTGCAGACATGGTTAGAATTGGGGGCGCTGATGTAGGGTGTGTGTTTCTTCCATAAGCCTTGAGGAACTTTGAAAGGTTTAACCAGGGCAGTGACATGATGTAGTTACTTTAAAAAAATGATTACTGTCTTTGCCATGTAGAGAAAAGATAGTAGTGGTGGTGGTGGGAGGACTGGAAATGTGCAAGTATGTTAGGGACCCACTGGAATATTGAACTTAGGAGTTGATAGTGGTTCAAACTAGCATGGTTCTTATAGGGATAGAGTTGCATGAATGCATTGGAGACACATTTTCAAGTTTGAAATGGTAGGATCACGGATTGGATATGCACAAGAAGATGGTGAAGGAAGGGATAGCTATGAGTATACTTATGTGTGGGGTTGAGAAACTGAGTGTATGGTGGGGCCATTCATGAAAAGACTCCAGGACAGCAAGGGGATTTTGGAATTTTTTGGGAAAATAGGAGAGGCTGGGCTCTGGATCCCTTATAAAGGAACTTACAGCAGAAACAGAGACAATTCTGTTGAATGGAGTAGGGTGGAAGAGAGTACAAATGCAAATTTGTTAAATAGCCTTACAGAGGAGTGCCAGGGTGGCTCAGTCCTTAAGTGTCTGCCTTTGGCTCCGGTTATGATCTCAGGGTCCTGTGATAAAGCCCTGTGTCAGGCTCCCTGCTCAGCGGGGAGTCTGCTTGGGATTCTCTCTCTCCCTTGCCCCCCCCCCCGCTCATGCTTTCTCTCTCTCTCTCAAATAAATAAATAAAATCTTAAAAAAAAATAGCTTTACAGAATTCAATAGAACATGAAGTAGTACCTAGCCCAATCTTTGGATTATAGAGATGAGCAAACAGGCTCAGAAACTATAGGGGCGCCTGGGTGGCTCAGGCATTAAGCGTCTGCTTTTGGCTCAGGTCATGATCCCAGGGTCCTGGGATCGAGCCCCGCATCGAGCCCCGCATCGAGCCCCGCATCGAGCCCCGCATCAGGCTCCCTGCTCCACGAGAAGCCTGCTTTTCCCTCTCCCACTCCCCCACTTGTGTTCCCTCTCTCGCTGTGTCTCTCTCTGTCAAATAAATAAATAAAATCTTAAAAAAAAAAGAAACTATAAACAACCTGTCAAAATCATATAGCAAGCCAAGGAATATTTTGCCCATTCAGTTATACATTGTTTTTTAAAATAGTTGTGATTATTTTAGAGGTTTTATTTACTTCCTCAATTTTCACTTGTAAATAAAGTTTTGTTTAAAAATTCTTTCCATTTTTCACTTTGCTTTATCATAATTTTGTGTAAAATCCAATTCAAAAATTATATTGAAATTGAGCTATTGAATTTTACACTGACAATGCATTCTGAATGAAATTCCAAATGATAAATGTGTAGAAAAATCCTTTTGATAAGGATAATTTTAATTAGTTGAAAGGTAAAAGGTTTATAATATTTACATATGAGTATCATCTTTTTAAAAAATCTGTTTAAATTATATATGCAGCCAGGCTTCTAGTAATTGTATATATATCGTGGAAATATTTTTCAAGAGAAATGAATTGGAAATGTTGGAGTATTATGTAAAAAAAAAAAATCTTTGCAAGAAAAAAAAGATCTATCCTCTTGTGAAGGATTGCTTTAGCCACTTTGAAAGGTAAAGGTGAAAAAGAAGTTAAACATATCAACATGATTAGCAAATGTGTGCTTAGAAATGTCTTATAGTTGAAAGCAGAATTGTATTACTACCTTTGTAGGGTTTATTCTTTTCCTCCATATTTACGTGACTGTCATCTATAGAGATTATGGGAATTTTAAAAATAGATGAGAGTTAAACACCACCATAGCACTTTACTGAATACATAATAAAACATTTCCATCCTCTAAGAAGCTTTTAAAAACATGTTCCATTATCAGTATAGTTAGGTGAGCGTGCTTCACATGTTCACGTTTTCTTCTTTCTTCAGCTGAGAATCCTTTTGTAATCTTCTGAGGTTGATGCTGTGATGGTGTTTTTTAGCTTATTATTTTCATTTGCTCTTTCATTCCTCATCTTTATGTATATTTACATTTTGTGTGTTGAAATGCTCTTTTTTTTCAAATATTTTATACAGAAATGTGAAAGGTACAGCTACATAAATGAGAGTAAATTGTCATTTATGTCACATGGCAGTTTAAATATAATTTTACTTTATCTGGTATTTACTTTTTTAGTTTCTGAGGTTCTCATCATTGATACTTCATAAAATTTTTCCAAGTGTATCTTAAAATATCCAAATGCTGCTAATCATTTTCTGTAATACTCTTAAGGGATATTAATGGAGATGTAAAAGAGATTTACAGAGAAAATTAGGCTCCTGAATTGGAGATTGTGTTCCTACTATGGACTAACATAGATAATACACATCATAGAGGAATAAAGATGATACATGTCCTAGAGGAATAAAAAAAAAAACATCTGCTGCAGCCTGGCTAGCTATGTGACCTCAGGCAAATTTCATAGTGTGTCTAGACCTTATCTCCTTCATCTCTAGTAAGAAACTTTTGGCAAATGCCATATATTAGTCTTTTAAAGCCTCTACTTTTAAGATTCTAGGACGTCTGCTCTAGGTGGGAGATGGCAGTATCTTTATTTACATATTGAATTCCATGTGAAAATATTAAAATGGAATTTTGCTTTTCTGAGTAATATTTTGCATTTTTCTTCTTCTCCTTTGGGAGATTTATGCAGTTTCCTCAGAAACCAACTGATAGAATGGGAGAGGGGTCAAGTGATAGGAGCCAGGGATCAAGGAAAAACAACACAAGGATGCTTTGGGGGAAAATACAGTAAGGCTGGGGAATACTTCCCTCCAACAAAAGGACCAGGGTCACAATTCTACCCCTTTATAAGCTGATCTGCCCTTTAAAATGTCTGGGTACACAGAAGTCCCACTCATTGCTGGGCTTAAACTAAATCCTTCTCATGTGCACCCTCCTATGAGAGAAAAAAGAATATTGGTGGAGGTTCAGTCTAAGAAATGAGTAATGATATCTAGTCGACATTCCTAGACTGTAAATCTTTACATATCTCTCAGCCTAATGAGGTGATTTATTGTCCCATAATGCACAGTGAATCATATAGACACTTCTTTGTGATCACACTGCAGAATGGAACTAAATACTAAATACCAAATAGAATTCCCATGATTCTTATAGATGTCATTCATGTGGCATATTTATACTCATTTTTTTTTCCTTCTACAGCAATTCATATTCTCTGCTTTTAGGCTGCTTATGGAATTTTGGGGGGTCATTTAAATAATATTATTCCATTGAGAAATGCCAGGTAGAAATTTTAAGTAGAAAGGCTATCTTGTTTTATCTTAAATAGCTTTGCCACAAAAATTTTGAAAAAACACCAAAAACCAAAAAAAGAAAAACCCCTCAAAAAACAAACAAAAACCCACCCCACAAACCTCTGACTCTTTTTAGGATTTGAATATTTTTCGAGCTACTTCATAACAGTTTCTTGTGGATGATATTTGGTATTGCCTTTATTAATCTATAGTAATACACTGTGTTCCAAAAGTTATTGGCGAGGCTTAAAAAATCAGCCATGCATAAATAAAGTTAATGAAATAAGAGAGGAAACCACAGTCAGGAAATGGAAGGTAGAAGCAAATGTATTAACGGTGAATTGAACAGGGTTTGGGCTTTGGAATGAGGCAACCAGAGTTCAAAAATCTTGTCTGTGATTTACTAGCTCTGTGACCTTGGAGAAGTTACTTAAAATATCTGTCAGTTTAGTAGATGATATTAGTGGCAACTTCATAGAATTATGACAAATATTATATAAAAGACTTTGCTTACTATCTGGAAGAACAAGATTATAAGATCTATAAGATTATTAAATGTTAGTTGCATTTTTGTTAATTTTACCATTATTATTATAATTGTGGTATATTCCTTCATTGACATGAAATTTGGGCATAAAGGCAATTACAAAACAGGGCTCTCAATCTTAGTATATGAATCTCTCGGGTCTTTCAAAATGCAAATTCTGATTCAATAGGTATGATTTCTGAGAAGCACCAAGGGATGCTGATGCTCTTGGTCCACAGACCACACTTTGTGCAGGAGTGAATCCATATATATAGGATGTCATGATTTCATCAGAAGTAAAAGTTTGTCAGTTTCTCAAATAAAACAGAATTATAGATTTAAATATTGATCCCTATGTTTTCACCATTTATCATTTTTCTCTGACCACTATAGGTATAATGCAGACTAAAAGCAAAGAAAAAATTTGAAATAATCTTCCTGTGTTCATTTATTCAACCACCTCTGGGTTACTACTACTGATTACTTGCTGTAGGAGATAGAAAGGCAACTTTGACATAGCTCCTCAAGAATCTATCTCTCTATAAGCCTCTTTTCAGAGGAATCCAAAAAATACATAAATAACCATAATTCAAGAGAGAAACTGAAAAGTGCAATAAAATATCTAGACAGGGTGATAGAGGTATTCAGAGTAGGGGGAAATGATCCCCAAATAATATGTATATGTAACATTAATTTAGCTATTTTTTCTTAGGCAGACCTCAGCTAACCGTCAAAATGAATTTGGAGCCTTTCTCATATCTTGCCTTTAGTTGCCATATCTTACTATATCTTGAAATTCTCAGTTTCTTCATATACTAATAGCAAACACTTGGTGCATACTATCTATCTGGAACTATTCTGTGTGCTTTATTTACATAGATTGATAAATACCACAAGCCATGAAGTAGGTAGAGTTATTTTTCTCATTTTACAGATGAAGAAATGGAGAAACAGAATCATTAAATTAACTCAGGTTTCTGAAATATCTCTCACCAGGCATGTTTACCCCCTTCCAAATTGTAATGACCTCTTGGAGCCTGTTCTCTTTGAAGTCCCCTCTTGCTTTGCTCTAATCTTTTCATTCTTGCCATCATAATTGACCTCTCAATTCTTTCAAGTAACCCCATGTTGCAAGATGATTCCATCTTTTCATGAGCACAGCAGATCTTCAGATATGTTTGTTATAGGAAGCAAATGGACAAATATATAAACGCATGCTAAATTTTAGTGAATGATATAATTGTCTAAAGATTTGTCTATTCCTCTGCCAAATATATTTATCTTTAGTAGCAAACCCCTGACACATTCAAAGGCATGACTCCAGGGGTGAGAATTTTAGCCTGTGGGAGAAGATGGTAGGTTCTAGTGACAACTCACTTTTATAGCACTGAGACAGGCTTCTCTTTCTCCTATGTGTGGATCAACACAGTACATTTTATTTTTTTGAGGTGTAAATGAATGCCTCTTTTATTCAGGAAAAAAAAAGTTTGGAACACTGAAGGATTCGATCCTGTAGAGGTCCTTTGCTAAGTTATCTGTTATTTTTAGGTTACGCTTTAAGTGTGTGGACAATGTTTAGAGTTATGAATTAATGAACGTTTTCAGATCCATTCAGAAAAAGCAGGTTGTTTTTTTCCTCTTTTAGAAACTTTTTGTGGAATATTTTTTTCCTCCCAACTTATTATTTTTTTTTTATTGGAAAGAGGGGCAGAGGGAAAGAATCTTAAGCAGGCTCCACACCCAGGGCACAGCTCCACACGGGGGGCTCTATCCCACAACGCTGACACCATGATCTGAGCTGAAATCAGGAGTCAAGACACTTAACTGACTGAGCCACACAGGGGCCCCTGCTTACTTATTTATACTCCCTTTTCTAACTCCACTTCATGAATACCTGTACACAAATAAAACTGATTTCAAAAATTAAAACCATTTTAGGGGAAAAAAACATTTTAGGGGACAATTTTGGTCATAAAAAATGACCAGGTATGAGCTGCTTCAGTCATTCTAGGGCCTTGGCTGTCAGTCCCATCTCAATATTTCAAAAAGATCCTGATCTGAGATTCTATGACAGCCCCTTGGATATTCTTCCAAACATATTTTCTCTTGTACTATCTTCTCTTTTCTGTAAAAGTGAACACTTGCAAGCTGAAATCCAATCAAATGTGGACACGTGTTACTATGTGATGGTTACCAGTAAAAGTAGATAAGGAATTGTATCATAAACTAAAGGCAAACAGGCATTCCAGAAATGAATTAGAGTATGTGGATGGCTCATGGTAAGAAAACTTCACTGGATAGTTGTTGGGTACAAATATTTTCCCCAGAAAATCCATTCGACTCAGCTGAAAATTAGAATCACTTTAGGGAAAAACAGAATGAAGTATGTGAAAGTGTTATATTCTCTGCTCAGATTAATACTATTCATGGTAAGGTTTGTGGTGTTGCCTTTGAGGAAGCTAAAATGTCAGAAACCACAAAGATGCATGTGTGCTGTCATTTGCACAGTTACTAATTGTTCCCATTATTTCCATAATGAGATGTACTATTTCAACAGAGAGACGCTCTTGAGAGTTCCTTTTTAGTGTTTTCAGGCAGGCAGCTCTTTTGCTTTCATGTTATGGCCTTGGCCAAGAAGTTCAGACAGACTTTTTATTTATTCAGCAAGAATGCATAGATTTGTTATTCCATTATTACACTGTAAACTCCATAAAGTCAAGGACCATATCAAGTTTGAACACCATTGTACACTCCACATCTTGCAGAGGGTTTAGAAAAAATTAGCATGGGCACATATTTTTTGAATAAATGAAGGAAAGAGTAAATCAAGTTTAACCAAATGCTCTACTCCCATCTGTGGTGCAGAGCTTTAGATTGATAATGTATGAAAAACATAACATCCAGACAAAATCCTTCTCCTTTAGAAGCTAGTTGAACAGATGAAATATATACACATAAAATTTTAAGGAGAAATAATTAGGCCTTTGTAAGTATAGGAAAATTTAACATAAATCTGTCCATTCAACACATTTTATGAAAAAGTTCTCTTATTATGTAAAGTGATTGATAAAAGAGTTTACAGTTGGACAGAACTATAAAAAGTTGAAGATAAGCATTACTAAGAAAACAAATAACGTGTGGTTAACATTCAAAGAAGAAAATATACTTGCAAGACAAATCAGAGAAAGATTTATGGGTACATGTACACTAAGTATTGAAGGGTAGATATGCTATTATTATGCCAATATCAAGAAATATTTAGGTATGATGAAAAATATAAGTATATTATATGTATGTTCAGTTAGAAGGAATAGTAAAATTAATAACAGAATGCAGAGTTAGTCATACCTCAATCATAGTATTTTATGGTTATTTATGAGCAAAATTTATTCTTAATTAGTTAATTCTTAATTAGTTAATTAGTGGTTTGTATTGACATAGTTGCTTTAAGATTGCTCACCTCCTGTGAACCAATGATTTCTCTTTTACCCCTACATTTCCTTGAAAATAAGAAGAAATAAAGCTCTTCTTGAATAATTTTTGGAAAGAAGCATAGGATGAATAATCAGGATAGATTTGGTTATAAGAAATCTGACTGTACATCTTAATACTTCTATCTCTACAAAGAAAAATATAGAACTCATTATAGTATTTCATACTATAGAAGGAATTCTTATCCTTTGCCTGAGGAAGAAATACATCATGACATATTAGTAAAGAAGTCAATTTTATTACTTACTTTATTAACTCTATTTCTATAGGTTTAGGTAAATTTAGCTGTCAATGCTATCTAATATACTGGAAGCTTGAATGGGTAATGAATTTTTCATACAAAGTTAGTTGAAATAAGTAACTACTGATAGTTTAAAAAATATTAAGTAATTGTATATTCTAAATGGGAAACAAGTGTGTTGTTGGTTTACTAGGACTTTTTCCCTTGCAAAGAGACTATGCCCATTATAGGCTTCTTGAAAGAGCCAATATTTGACCTCTTTTTTTAGCGTGGAAAATTCAACTCACATGTGGCTGACAATTGAATCTGAAGATTTTGAACATTATTTATGTTTTTTAATTCTGACTATTGTTATTTTATCAGTAATTACATAGTTAGCATACATCTGAACTGTTGTTACTGGGAGTATTTGACTATTCACAAGTGATTCAAGGTATTCATTAGGCTCCTGGTGTGTATTTGTTGATAGTTCTATTATCTTTATTGGTTCACTTGCACAGTATTGTCTAAGATGCTGCAAGACATTGTACACAGGGTATAGATTGTGGGACATACAGATTTCAGTTGTTGTTTGGGTTCAGAAACATAGGATCTCTGTGAGCTTGAGCAAGTTACTCTGTCTCTACCTCTTAACTATAAAATGGAGTTGCTAATACTGCTTTATAGAATTGTGGTAAAGACTGAGGGGAAAAGAGAGGCTATTAAACAAAGAGCCTGGCATTTAATAAGTATCCATTGACTTCCCTTAGGAATCTGTGTCATCATGACCAGGAGATTGCTTGTTTGGGTTAAAGAGCCCCAAGTACACCCCAGATGTGTCAAAATAACCACACTGAATCTTATACCACTTCTTAGACTTTTCAGTCTTAGAATCTAGCCAAGTTATTGTCTCTATATAGAGAATAATGTTAATACAGGTGTATTCTCAAATCCCTTTTTTACTTTTAGGCACTTGTGAATTACTGGAGCTATTTAGGAAGAAGTCTGAAGGTATTGATTATTTAAACTGACAAGGGGTGTTACATGCTTGCAGGGTACAGCTGGTCGCCTCTTATAGTCCATTTCTCCGGTGACTGCATGAGGCAAATCTGCAGCACTGCTCCTGGGACACCAGTGTCTCACGAAGGGGCTTGCGTGCACCGCCTGCCCAGGAGGAGCCCGGAGCCTCCTCATTAGCACCACGGACAGCTCGTGCGCCTGGAGGAGGGAGGCTGGGAGGACTCCTCTCTGCGCCACCGCCAGGAAGAGGGAGTGCACTAGCGTCAGGCGGGGAGGAGGAGGAGAAAGGAAGGACAGCTCTGGTGGGGAGTGGGAGAAATCTGGGAGCAGCTAGAGCAGCAGGTCTGGGGTGGGGGAGCTGCTCGGCTGCACTTGCTTCCATTATTCAGGCGGACTGTGCTGAGCTTCTCAGGGCTGCTTCCCCGTCCCTCTGGGCGGAGGCTGCCTTCTAGACCCGACTCCAGGTGAGTTAAGCAGAGCGATGTACGGAGGGGTCTCGAACTAGAGGCTTGGAATTGGCGAGCTTGCTCAGCTCCCCAAACGCTGCTGGCTTTACACATTACCCAGTCATGACAGACTGGTTCTGGCGTGGCTGCAAATGCTGGGGGCGGGAGGATGGGCGGTGGGCAGTTTCGATCCTAGGCAGGATGAGGGGATTCGGATGGAATTAAGCTGAAGTGACTGGATTTTAGGAAATGTCCCCACATATGTGCGTGATACGTGTTTATCTGTAAGCTTTCAAGGCAGTCGTTTGTTTTTCCGGCTGCCGGTTTGGTGCTGTCCCTTCTTCCCTTTGGTTCCTGCCCAATTTTACAAGTCCTGTCAAAGGACGGGACAAGTGTGGAGCTGGGGAGTCCTGATATACACTGGGACAGGGCACCCTTGCTCTCCAGGTGGGGAGCGGGGTTCCTTTCACCCTGACTCACCAGACGGTGAGCGTTGAGGACTGGGAGGTTCTTTCCTCAGGACTCTCCACAAGCTTACAAAAAGGCAGAGAACTTCAGGCTCTCTAGACAGGCTCTGAAAGGTGATGGCAGTTTAGCTTAAAAGCCATGTTGATTCACTCATCTCCTTTTCAGCCTTTGTTCCAAAATTATTACCAGTAGTTCTTTAACAGCACAACTTTTAAGTGTCTGACTGACAGGAAGTATATTTCTTATTCTGAAAATGTTATGGGAAAAGTGATGAGTTCACATTAAGAGAAGAGCAACTTTATTTTCCGGACAGGACTTTGGGGAAAGGGATTGAAGAAATACTGGGAATGAAATTATGGACATTTCCCACAGAACTTCCTTAATTTAATTACTTCACTTTGCTTGTGTGTGTGTCTAATGTGTGTGTGTGTGTGAGGCAAAATTCCTAAGGTGTATTACAAGTTTATTTAGTTTAGAGGTTGCTTTCTTGCTGGTAGCACTAACTTTTAATCATCATGATCATGACTTTTTTTTTTAAATGTTTTGCTTTTAGGTGGTTGGGGTAGCTATTTTTGTTTTTGAATTCAATACTTACTTTATGGGCCTTGCTGGATGCTTTTCAGTAGAATTGGTGGGCATACAATTAGTCATATGGGCTACCATGCATTTTAATAATAGTGAAGAATATAAATTATGAGTTTAGCAAATAAGTATCAGAACCAAAATTGAGAGATAAAATTTATATCTTTCACATATTTACTAAATTCTCCACAAGGGTCCGGTGTCATTGTATGCTTAAGAGAGCTTATTGGCTTTTCAATTAAGATATATGCATCTACAGTTTTAGCAATTAAGATGTAATATTTTTACTTTTCTTCTCCCTTTAACATCAGCTTAGATTCAACAAATCCTTCCTGTCTGCCACTGTGAGCCTGGTTCTTTCTCATCTCTTCCATTTCTAATTTCTTATAGAAGTTTAGAAAGATCGGTAATATTAGTTCCACTTTTCAGGTGAAAAGACTATGATATAGAGGGATTAATCTTCCTAAATCTCTACAATTGTTATGTAATAAACTAGAAATGTAAGCCTAGGATATTTAACTTCAAGTTCAATGCTTTTCCCAAAAATTGCACAGCTGCTTTTAGTTGAAATTATTACAATAGTGATATATGAATATGCCTTTTGTAAAAATACCTAAAATATTGCTTCTTTTTTCCTGGTTATTTATTAAAACTGGTTTTGTTCTTTTACATAAGAGAAAATTTAATTGTGCAGAGTTCTATGCTCTTCACTTTCAAATACTCCCAAACTTCTAACAGCTGACCGTGTGTTCTCCTTTATAAGAGTAGATTTGAAAGGCAGACTCAATATTTACTGAGTATTCTTGGAATAATTTATGTCTTATAATCAAGATAGAAGACAGTCCACATTAGATGCATTTTAAAACTGTTATTGTGAACTTGAAACATAGCTACAACTTGCTTTCAGAGTAAACTATCAGACTTCACAGAGAGTAATAGTCTAAGATTCCTTGAACACTGGCAGGTAATGTATGCCTGTATAGGATTTATGAGAAGGGGAAGTTAGAAACCAAACAATTTTATTTTTTGATACATGACCACATTCATAAAAATTTATTAAATCTTTATATATGCCATGGGTGCTTTGTCTGATATGGACTGATTCAAAGGAAACCTCATTTTAACTCTTGAGTGAGAGAGAAGGAAAAAACCTTTAAATTTGTTTCAGCTTTTTTATTCATTTTCATTCTTAAGTGGTAATAATCCGCTATACTTAAACTCTTAGAAAGCCATTTGAGTTACAGAGACAGTTTGTGATTTTTTTTTTTTTTTTTTTTTTTTTTGCAGGTGGATGCATTTGTATGTGTTTACATGCTCAATAGAGCCTTTAGGGGTATGGGAAGAAGGTGAGCAAGAGCAATAAATACTTCTTGGAGTCTCATACACTTTGAAACTATTTTTTTCCTGTGATAGACCTAATATACATAGTTATATATGGAAGCTAAGTATATGTTAGTTAGTATACTAACTTTGCATCTGATTGCAGGATTCCATGTACACCCATGGCTCAAGTATTCTTGAATGAATCAGGATGATAAGTTCTATGGCTCTTGACCATCCCACCAATTCCCTCCATGTCCTGGTATTAAAAGGATGGCTTATAATTTTTCTGGAAACTCAAAGCCTCTCAGATCCTATAAAGTAGCTCAAGCAGGGTCTGTATGAAGCTCATCATTGTTTAACCTCTCAGGGAAGGAGTCCTCTTGAGAGTGCTGACCAAAGCCTTATTTCTCTTCCTGGGCAGTTCTTCCAGATAGATGGTTAGCTGAGTGAGGAAGGAGGGAGAGAGGAAGATAAGAAGAAAAGATATATCATTTTCTCCCTCATGAAAGGGTGAGGGCCATTATACATCTTTATCTACAAACATTCCTAGACAAGAGTGATTTACATCATTGATTAAGGGCTGTTCCAGGAACTGGGGACATTAATGCCCTAGAATTTCCAGACAACCCTGTGCACAGGCTGAGACAGCTCTGGTGATGTACCTCTCCCCCCTGTCTCTTCCTATCCCAGTGGCAGAGTCACTGCTTAGCCCTGGATGTTGTCTGACCTATGTGCATGAGGAACAGTGAGCGCTAAGCAGGTATGGGTGGAACAGCAACAATTCTTACGCTGGAGTATCACGAACATTCACTGATGAAAGTGTGTTTTTTTTTTCACATATAAGATACCTATTGGGTCATGCTTTCTTGGATAAAAATTTGAAGAGGTATAGATTGAATTTTGGACTTTGTTTTTCTAAAAGTGCCATGTTCACTTAGTTGCTCATTTTCACAGGAGTAGTTCAGAGTGGGCATGGGATACTCAGGGGAGGAATGAACCCTTTACGTTTTACATTATGAGATTCATTCCTTATCTCCTTTCGAGGTGACACTTGATAACATAAGGAGTATTAGAGGAGAGTTACTGAAGAAAAATTTGGAGATGTATGAACAGTGGACATGATTGACAACTACAGTTTTCACTGCATTGTTTTAATGCCAAGGTAACTTTGGATAAACACATTTTATTCGCCACTTAAGAGAAACTAAGAGAAAGTAGAGGAACTGGGACAAAGCTAGAAGGTTGACTTTAAGACAAATTTGTGATTCTTAAAATGGGCTACATGATAGGAAAGAAAAAGCAGAAGTCACTGAACAAAAATTTTCTTTTGTATAATTCATGAATTATTCTGATTTGTCAAACCAGTTCCTTAAATGTATTATTTAAGCATAGGAAGAGTTAAAGAAAATTATGCTTTTTAATACAAATATACATTTAATGAACTATATTGTAGATAAAAGAACGAACAATCCAATTATTTTTTGCTGACTGAAAAATTTCCTTGTTTTCATTTCACACAATACTAGCAGTTTAGTGTGATGAACTATGTATTACTTGAGCTACAAAATTTTCAACTAGAAAGGGTGTGTATGTTGAACTTTATTTTTCATGGATAACTGTAATGTGAATGAATAGTGAAATGGTAAAAGACAAGGGAAGAAGTTTAGTAATTCTCAAACTCAATAAGAATAAGGATAAATTGTAGCGTACTCATTGTTGGACACTCAGAGTTAACAAGAATTATCACAGTTAATCCTGGAAATAATGCACATACGTTTTGGAGTAATAAAGTGTCTTGCAGACCTGGGTTTGAAATTGTATCTCGCTAGCTGTTTGAACTTGAAACAAGTGGTGTAGCTTCTCTTCACCTCAGATGCTTCTTCTGTGAAATGGGTATATTACTAGTATCTAATTTATAGGTTCTTTGTTCATGTTTTGCCTCTTTGCGTAGTTCCAGGTCCAAGTAAGGTGAAGCTGTTATGTTATTCTTGCTGTTATATTGACCCTAATTCTGCCTTTTACTAGCTGTGTGGCATTGATTAAGATCCCTTTTTTGTAATCTTTTCTATATCTGTAAATTGTGAATAAAATGCCCATTTTGAAGTACATTAAAGAAATTTGATAAAGTCATTTATGTAAGGGACTTAGCAGATGGTAGACAATAAGTATTTTTTCTTGCCCTCCCATATGCTACTGTGGGGATATTCTACATTTTATTTCCAAGTTTTTAATTTCTCCCCTCAGATTCAATGTCAGTCCTGCACAAAACATTCCATCTCCTACTTCTCTTCTGATTAAACTCTAGAAAAGTAGGAGTATTCTCACAAGTTTTATTGTGCTTAAGCCTGTGAAAGGAAGCAAGCTAGGTCTCAGAACAAGTTCTGATAAGAAAAGGGACATATTTATCCCACTAAACACTTACTCCCCCCCATCCTTGACGGTTTTGTACTGTCATTTTGTCAGCACTAAGTGAGACTTTTCTATTTAAATGGTTTCCTATTTGTGGTAGAATAATTTATGGCTGGACTTAATCCAAATAACATAAATATAATGGAGAGTTGGGCAATGATTTATTTTTAACAAGAGGAAAAAAATAGGCATAATTTTATAGTATTACTTTGAAAATCTTTCAAATAAACTTTGATTCTGTTGGTGAAAGTAGCATCACAAACTTAGTCCTAGTGGTGTTCTTGAAAGGTAATATTTGAATATTCTACATATTGTTCCCAGATTGGCCTAATAGGATTTAATTTCAGATATAACTTCTCTGCTAAACAGGAAGATTCCTACATGAAGATGTTTGCTCCATCAGATATAATAGTGTTGCTCAAGGCTATCTGCATAGGATTATAGGGAGAGTAAATAGAAAATTTTCATCTCTAAATTAGACATACTGGTTGATTCATATTGATTGGGTGATTATGATCATTATTAATAATATGGCTCAGGGATAAGCAAGTAGCATATATAGTTATCAAGATAAATCCCGTTTTTAACATCCTGTTTTATTTTCCTCCCTAGGACTCTCAAGTTCATCACTATTTTTCTTTCTTTTGCGTATTATAATGGCGTGTTAGTTTCCTACAGCTGCTCTAACAAACTACTGCAAACTGAATGGCTTAGAACAACACAGATTTATTGTCTTACTATTTTGGAGTTCAGAATTCTAAAATCAGTTTCACTGGGCTAAAGTCGAGACGTTTGCAAAGCTGATTCCTTCTGGAGGCTCTGAAGGGAGAATCTATTTCCTTGCCTCTTTTCTGCTTCTAGTGGCCATCTGAGATCATTGGCTTATGGCCCCTTCCTCCAATTTCGAGGTGCATTGCTTCTGTCCTTTCTGTCTCCAGATTGCCCTTCCTCTAACTCCTCCATCCCTCTTTCCAGGACTGTTGTGATTATAGTAGGCTCACCTGAATGATCCAGGATCTCCATTTCAATATTCTTAATTCAATCACATCTGCAAAGTCCCTTTGACTATGTAAGGTAATACATCCACAGGGATAGAAGGGGGTGGGGATTAGGAGGAGAGTATCTTTGGGGAGCATTACTCAGCTTACCACAAATGGGAGTAATATTTGTGTGCTTTGAGAAAATTAATGTGTTCGCTTCCTGGTGGGAAAAATGTAAATTTGGGGTTTTTTTAGATCCATTCGAAGATATTGATGGATAATTTTCCAACAACAGATGCTGATCCCTTAAATTTATTATCTCTAATTTTAGTAAAGTGTAAATGAAATCATTGGTTTTTCTAGGGTCAAAAATATTAATTAAACCCATCATCTGTCAAGGCCAACATCTGGATGGCTGAGGTTTAAATTACATAGAGCAGTATCTATGATAGTTCTTATTTATGAAATTAGCTCTTGTTTACAAAGCCAAAACTTTTCAGGACATATTCAAGGGGATGTCATTTAGTAGTTCCATAATAACTGGTGCTCTTCACAAATATTCGTTGTGAATATTTTATCTCATGAGTTATATACACTAATTGTAGACTTCCAGGAGAAATTTAATGATGGTCATGTCAACTTTTCAAATCTTTCTGTAATCAAAAAGGGAACTGTTGTATAAGATGGATTTATTTCCTCCTCTATACCATTGTTGCCAAAGGGAACATGAAATGCCCTGCTCAAATTAATTTAATGCAAATGAATTCTTACTGTCTCACAAGTTTGTCCTTCATTTTTCTTAAAATTATGTTGTAAATGAATGTGACATGCTTTACTGGTTGTTGTGCAGGGAGCATTGTCCTTCCTAAAAGCTCTCTCATTTGTCAAAAAGAAGCCATTAGGAGAAAAGTAAATTATCTTATCTGATCACAGTATTAAGAATGACCTTAAAACTATAAATTTTATTATCAGTATAATAGCTGAATTATCTTTGCAGTTGTGGAAATTCCAGAGAAACCCTTGTTAAGGTACAAAGCTGTGATAATCATCCAAAACCCATGTTTTTCTTTTACCTTGTAAAAGGTAATGTGTGTGGAATGCAGTTTTGCTTATTACTATCTCCTTGCTTTCCAGAATTAATCTAAAAACTTTTAAGTTTTAAAATATTTTTATTTTTATTTAACATTTTTAATGTGAAACCACGTAATTGTATGAATATCCAGCTACAAATAGAGGTTCGTATAACGTGGACTTAAACAAGGATGATTATGAATGTTCGTTTTTGATAAACCTGCACATTTGTCCCTTTGCATATAAATACAAAGCATTTTAGTGAGGGAAAGTGAGATTGGGAGAAGTAACTCTGTTGATGCTTACGTAGCTCTTTATAAGAAGAGAAATGTACAAGCATATTTTTGCTTTCATGTCCAGAGATATAGCAGTTGCACAATAAATGGTATTTTTCTAGTATGGAAGCATCTTCTCCAGCCATGCTATTCATGAGAACAAGAACTTCAACTAAGCTTTCAGCAACCATAAGTAAAAAGGATGGTGTGATAGGCTGCCTGTACATATGGCTCTCTTTAGCAAGCCAACTGTTACTTTTGCCCACCCACATCACTGAGGACATATGGTATTACTTTGGCTGTGGAAGCAAGTGTGTGTGGACATGTCTCAGTGTGGGTTAAGACTGCTGGTTGTCTTCCTCATGTTGCTCATGCAACCAACTGTCTCTGGGTTGAAAACTTATTATCCATAGCACTGGATTTGAGGACAGTAAATGACATAGTTCTTACTAGTAACTGATATGAAAATAATATGATTAATTTTCTCTCTAGGTTGATCACAAGATCTAGTGGATGTTTGCCATTAGAAAGCTTTTAAGAAGAAATAATGGCTTTTTCAAGAATAAAAGTCAGTTTTTTTTTAACCAAAAGCTAACTCATTCAAAAAAAATCCAGGATTATATGGAACCACAAGAGTAGGGGCATCAGAAAGGTGGTGGAAATAATTTATTTTGTGGAATAATTAATTAGTGAAATTTAACAATGAATCTATTGTTGTTAACTGTGACTACGTGGGAAAAAATAACAAGAAAACAGATGAAATAGGCTGAAATGAAGAAAGTTGTCAAATCCCAGCACACTTTATTTCATAGAGTTCACAGTGTTCTAAAGCAATTTTTTAAAAATTAGATTTGTTATTTTCAGGATAGTGTGTTCTGAATTTTCAAAGGGAGGCATTTCAATACCTGCAGCAAGTATGTATTTTTAGTGGTGGCTCTAAACTCCTACATAGAAAGGCTTGTAAGATGCAGTTTGATTGGAAGGCCAGGTTAGAGGGTGTGTGCTGAGGTGGCAGGTGCACAGAATCTTAGATCATGTACATCAATTATCTAAAATGAAGAATGGATGGTGCTCTGAGGATTATGGGAAAGATAATGACATTCTCTGTAAGTTACATTTTGCTGCCACTACTGGCAAATTTGTATAATCAGGATTTGTTGTAAATTTCTTTTATAATCACTCAGCAGTTTCACACACTGTATTCTCCAAATCTGAACATTTTCACTAAAACCATATTTGCTAAATATTAGGTAAATAAAATCAAGATTTGTGTAGGTAACAATGACAAATGCAGTATTTCCAGATGTAGAATGATAAATTTTCAAGATGCTTTTGAATATCACTTTTTGTACAAAGTCTCATTTCAGTTTCACTACTTCGGCACATCTGTTAATCAACGTTAAGGCTGTATGTGAAATATTTGGCAATATGGGTTTCACAGATTTATGGTGATGGTGATTGATGCACAGAATACAGTATCATTATTGTTATTCACTGGCCTTGAGAACTTTTATTTTCATTCTTTTTCACCTTGCTGTACCACTGACTGAGAACTTTAAATTATTGATTCATCAAAAAATATATTTTCTTGCAGCTCACTAATTTTTGTTTTTTTTGATAACTATATTTACTGTGGTGAAGTATCAGATTGTCAATGTATTATATCAATGTGGCAGATCAGATGGAAGCAAGCAAATGAAAACAAACAGGTTTATTACCAAGATATATAATATACTGATTTTATTAACAGAACGGAATATATAGATAACGAAACCTCTGAGTGAAATTGTCTTTTTTAAAAAAAGATTTATTTATTTATTTTAGCGGGGAGGGGCAGAGGGAGAGAGAAAGAGAAACTCAGGCCGACTCTGTGCTGAGACCAATGTGCGGCTGGATGCTATGACCCTGCTATCATGACCTGAGTGGAAGCCAAGAGTCAGCCACCCAACTGACTGCACCACCAAGGCACCCCAGAACTATCTTTTTTGATATATGTATATAAAGTTTTACAATTGACCTTTCTATGTTAAGTGAGTATTTGTGCATGCACATACACTGACACAAATTCAGTTTTAGAGATCTTAGCCAAAGGGTTGATTTCTTAAGGTGACTGTTTCAAATATGTATAAATTATGGCAAAATTGACATAAAATGGCAACATAAGGAGCCATAAAAATGAGGATAAATGGGAGATAGTGGTTAAAAACACTTCTAAATGAATTGGTTTTGATTTAAATGCTTTTCAGTTTTTAGCCAAGGAAATGAATAGAATGGAAATTTTATGCAAATTGTTCATATTTGTTGTGTATGTATGTACATATATGTGTATTATAAATACAAAACAGATGGATGTTATTTTGCCCATACTTATCTGTATACATATATCCATCATGAAAATGAGTGCATGTGATATATACCTACACTGTGTACTTTCATTTTTACATTCATTACTTTTCTCACTCCATTAGCAACAAATTAAAAAAGGTGAAAGTTTTATTTGGTAATTTAATCTTCCATATTCTGTTCTTTCCAGTCTCACATTTATGGATTTCCATTGTTATTTTCTTTGTGACCAGACCTTTGGAATGAACAAATATCTTACAATCTTTGTTGATGTTGGGGAAGCAGTGTGTCTCTGGAAAGGGCGTGTGTACATGCACATGGGCACATGCAAAACTGTGATGAATGTTTTATTTTTGACAGAGAAAAGCCAGTGAAAATTATTCAGTGCGGTAGCACCACTGCAATGGAAAACCAGATATCTATCAATCTAATCATTAAACAGATGTTTTTGAGCACCTAATATAAATGTAGCTATCATAAAATTCAGTCTCTATCCTTAAAGACAAATTGCAGGATGGATTGGTCAAGCTGAAACACAGTTCAGAACCAGAAAATAAAGTTTCTGTGTTGTTCAAATGTCATTTAAACCACGTTATGTTACACACTGAACCATAAGAAAACAATTCCTCCATCCATCCCTTCAGGGGATAATGGTGAAGAAGTAAAGCTGGCCATTATGCTTGAATTTACATAATTTCATAATTACCTAAGGTTACATAATTTCAGTAAACTTAAAATCTGATGTATGTTACAGTCTTTCAAATCAGTGGGAAAATAAGTGATTCATAAAATAATGTTCAAGTAATTGGCTATATGTGTTTTATAGTTGCAAAAAGTTATAATACACCATCCATAAAAATTAATTTTATAGTAGGCATTGAGTAAACAACTCAAAATATAAAGAAAAAATCGATAGGCAAATATCATTTATAATATGAGGGCTAAATTAACTTTCCTAAGTACAGCCCAACCAAAGACAGAAACTAATAGAGATTGATGCACTGGACTTTGTTAAAGTAGAAAACTTTAATATTTCAAGTGATACCCTGAGTAGGTATAAAAAGAAAATGCCAAATCAGGAAAAAGTATTTGCAATTCATTTGACATATTTGACATAAAAATAGTTCAATAAATCAATAACAATCGTCCAGTAGAAAAAAAGGACAAAGTACTTTGGCAGGAAATGTTGAAACTCATGTGAACACTAAATCTATTAGAATATATATTGCTAATAAAATTTAAAAAAATGGAGGAAATTATTTATATAGAGATATTTGTGATATTTTAACAAAATTGTAGTATGAATTTATTCATGCTATAAATAAAACTATAAAACTGTCTGTAAAAGTATATGCAGGTTCATGTCGATGTAGTTTGTTTTCTGTTAGTTCTTTTAAATTTCTGCATTTTCCCAAGTATATTCAAACATCAGAACACACTCTTTGCTGTTGAAAGCAGCCTTTCCAATATAAACTCACACATCACTTTCTCTAAATTTTACAGGGTAGAAGCCAAGATGCCTTATCAGAAATTATATTTCAATAATTACTTTGTTTTTAGTAGTAGTTCCTACTCTGGGCTTAACTGGTAGAGGAAGACTTTTTTTTTTTTTTTAACAGAGATTTCTGATGTACTTTTTTTTTTTTATTGGAAAGAGCTTTTATTTCCTTAAGTGTTTTGTTGCCTAAGTATGATGAGTATCCGGCAGTGGAATTTAGTGGAACAGATGCTTATTGTGATACATGAGATGAACTTGTTTCCCTCAGCACACATAGGCATGAAATGCATCTGGCTTCTGTACATAAAAGTCAATTATATTCCCAAATGTGTTTCTGTGCATTACCCAGACTTTTAGGGGCAGAAACCCTACTATTCCTTCAAATAGGGGCTTAACTTCATTATGAAGTTTAAATTAGAGGACAAGTTGAAAAATACTAAATTTCAGGCTGGAGATAGAGCTTGAGCAGGAGACTAAGGTGATAAGTCATGCAGACAAAGCAACTTGTGTGTGTGTGTTGGGGGGGATGCATGCATAAAATGAGAGAATCTTGTAAAGCAGAGCATAATCAAGTGTGTGAGAATATGGAATACATAAGAAATGAAATCAAGTTCAGAGGAGAAAAATAAGGGTAGCCAAGGGGGGGAAAAACTAATGAAGGTAAGCTTTAAAGAAAATAGGACTTAATGTAAACAGTGATGAGAATAAAAGCATTTGGTAAATGTGGGGGAAATAGCATGCAGATTGTGTTGAAAAGTAATTTGGTGTGTGTGTACATACTGCTAGGGTTATAATGTGCAGAAATCAGGCCTCTTGAGGTATAACAACTATAGTTCCTTTTCCATTCTATAGGTTGCCTTGAATATTCCTTTATAATTTTAAAAAGACCATTTTTTTGTGTGTGTGTGATGGGTTAACATCAAGGACATGAGATTTTTCTAGAATATACCACAACTGATCAATAATTTAGTAGCTAAAACCTTTTAAAATAATTTGTGATAGATCTTTTTGTAATGTAATATTTCATTGCCAGAGTTAGCAGTGCATTATACATAATTTTACCTTTTTCCAATTATTTAGTATGGTAGGTAGAATAATGTCTTCCCAAATAAGTCCACATCCTAATCCCCAGTACTTGAGAATATGTTGTATTATATAGCAAGGAGGAGTTAAGGTTGCAGGTGGAATTAAAGTTTTTAATCATCTGACCTTAAAATGCACAGTTTATCTTTAATTATTTGTGTTTGTCCAGTATAATCACAAGAGACCCTATAAAAGAGGGAGGACAAAAGATCATTCTAGAAGGAGATGGGGGTGACTGAAGGAGAGGTTGGAGTAGTAAGTTTTGTGGATGGTGACAAAGGATACACTCACCTTCTAGAACGATTCTCCCCTGGGGCCTCTAGAAGTAACACAGCCTGGATGATGACTTGATTTTAACCCACTAAGACTCATTTTGGACTTCTGGACCTTTAGAACCATAAGAAAATAAATTTATGTTGTTTTAAGCCGCCGGGTTTGTGTTAATTTGTGATAGCAGCAATAAGAAACTAAATTAAACCACATTTTATTTATTTATTTATTTATTTATTTTGCTGTAGATGGTTGCTATAGAACTGAGTGGATATTTCGGGAAAGAATTGAGAATTAATTTTCACAAGAAAGTCCTTCATGTCAGCATAGTGAGAATGTAGAAAGATGAACTGTTTTATTTATGTAAACAAATGATATGTAGGTTTAAAAAAGTGGTTCTTTTGAAGGCTGATAAAATCATAAGTGATTATGTGAGGCTTG
Source organism: Eumetopias jubatus (assembly GCF_037043125.1). Lineage (NCBI taxonomy): Eukaryota > Metazoa > Chordata > Mammalia > Carnivora > Otariidae > Eumetopias > Eumetopias jubatus. The sequence goes on from NW_028274807.1 coordinate 29,427,912, forward strand.
GATGGTATATTCAGGGTTGTATTGGATGATCCTATAATCTTTCTGGCACTGTAAAATCATTAATAATTTTAGTTTAAGAGTACCATAATCCAGATTCCTTTGGACCAGTGCCCCCGATAAGGGTTAGGATTGTGAGGCCAGCTTGAGTTATTTGGAGACCAGAATAGGGAGAAATAGGGTAACCCACTGATAGTCCAGTTTCTAGTGTCCATTCTAATAGTACATTCACCAACCATCTGTGGATATAGGACATTATGTTAAGTAATAAAGACATAGTCTAGTGGTGGAAACAGTTGAAAAGTGTGACAAAAGTGATAGATAAGCTGCTGAAAAGAAGCAAAGTTCTACAGTTGGTGAACCTGACAGTTTTCCAGAACAACAGGATTAAAAGAAAATAGAATTATGAAGGGTTGAATTTCCTCAACATCTCTAATTTGATAATAGGTCAGAAAACTAAGACATGTTTTCTTTTTTTTTTTTTAAAGATTTTATTTATTTATTTGAGAGAGCGAGAATGAGAGAGAGAGAGAGAGCACATGAGAGGGGGGAGGGTCAGAGGGAGAAGCAGACTCCCTGCTGAGCAGGGAGCCCGATGTGGGACTCGATCCAGGGACTCTAGGATCATGACCTGAGCCAAAGGCAGTCGCTTAACCAACTGAGCCACCCAGGCGCCCTAAGACATGTTTTCTTAAAACTCAGAGAATATTCCTTTTGATGAAAGTTTTAAATATCGTGCACCTTTACATTTTATTGTCCTTTATCTTTTGTAAACTGCTTACAGGAAACCAGCAGACAAATCTGACAAATATGTTGATCATTATGTCTGTGGGGAGTAGGATGTTCATCCAGGGAATAAAGGCTTTGCTGAATAAAAGAATGAAATTCTTAACATTTCCCAGTAATATGGAATATATCCAATTGAAACTAATGACACACCTTTATAACACGTATTACCTCTTGTGAAGTTTTGCAATTACTTTTTCTTTAGTTTATGATTAATGGCATCAGATTCATAAATTGAAATTCTCTATAGTAACTTAAGTAACACCCTCTAGAAGATTTCTTAAAAAAATTATGCCGTAATTTCGCAAATCTCCTTTGTTAAAAACGTCTCTAAATAACTATGTTAAATAAAACTTATGCACTCAAGTAAATTATTACTAAAAGCGTATCTTCTAGGTTTGAGCTGTTTAAAAGTTCTTAAGGTGATTGTAAGGAACAGTATGTTTCAATTTTTTTAAAGATTTTATTTATTTATTTATTTGACAGAGAGACAGCGAGAGAGAGAGAGAGAGAGAGAGAGAGAGAGAGCACAAGCAGGGGGAGTGGGAGAGGGAGAAGCAGGCTCCCCGCTGAACAGGGAGCCCGACATAGGGCTCAATCCCAGGACCCTGCGACCATGACCTGAGCCGAAGGCAGACGCTTAACGACTGAGCCACCCAGGAGCCCCAGTATGTTTCAGTTTATGGTATTTGATTAATCTGATTAAATCTTGGTGGCACATCGAATTCAGCAAAAGTAAGAGCGATAAATCCCAGATCATACTTTGAAATGTCTCCATCAAGCGTTTTAAAACAATTTCTAAGTTCACTAATTTGAGTCATTAAACTTGGCCCTAGAAGAAGGCCCTTAAAAATGAAGCTCATTTGAACTTGGCAGATATCATGTACCAACTTTTTACAGTCACAGTTCCTGTGCCTCATTAGGAAAATTGTTATTTCCAGAATCCCAGTGCTTTGACCAGAAATGCATTTATTATTCTAGAGCACTTTTATTGAGAAATTAGCCTGATTTCTCATTTAGGTTAGCTCTCTCGGTATTCTAATTTTTGAGTGTAACTAAACTTCAAGGCATTGAAGAAAGCTGGAAGATGGGAATGAAGGGACGTGACCATCTTCTCTATATTCCATATCAAGGCCCTTTAACGAGCTTAGAACTTCATGGGAACTACTTGGATGTAGCTTATATATTAAAATAATAAGCCCTACATAAATTCATTTAGTTCAGATAATTCCTGCTGAATTAGGAAAGACAAGTGTAAGGGTCTTGTGGAATTGTGAAGTCTAGAAAAAAGTTCTATGTTGTCCAATTTACAGTTTAGCAGGATATAAGCCAACTGAAATCAACATAAATGTCACCTGTGGAAGGAATCCAGCCTCTTCAATTATGCACTGAAGATAATTTATCTTAGAGAGGTTAAATAACTAATGCAAAGTCATTTACCCAATTAGTAACTGAGCCAACCAGTGTCAGGCTTATTAACTTCAAGACTATTGCTCACTAAACTACCTCTTCCACACAGAGGTTTGGGCAATCACAATCTAACACTAGCATGTAGCACAAAATGCATGTTGCCATAGAGTACAGAGCACAACAAAGCATTTTTTTTTTTTTACTGTTCTCTTTTCCAAATCCGCATGTAAAAAGTGTCCTGTGGAATTTCCGGAATGCCATGATGGTTACATGTAGCAGAGATTGATTACTTGGACTTCTAGACTATAGACACTCAGAACTATGGAAAGCAAGGAGCATTCTATATTGATTTAACAAATTCTCATTTTTTTTCACTCATTATAGCTTGCCCTGAAGTACAATGCTATATATTTGTCTTGCTTGAAGTCTACAGTGGGAAGATAGTGCAGTTGCTGAAGATCTTTGGCAAATGCACATCTCATAGCTTTTTTTTTTTTTTCTAATTTAATGGTTTTTATTTCTAAGTTATCTTTGTCAAAGAAAACAAAGTGCAAGCTATTTCGTAGAAAGCAAGTTACATCTATCCAGTAGTATAGACACTATATCTTCCTATTTCTCCTTAAGTAGATCTTTTAGTTTAACAAGTATTCATCTTTATAATAGTTGAACTCTCCTCCAGATGTTATATCTTGACCAGGCATTTAAGAGTTGAACCTCACAGATAGGTGACTTCCACTTCCTTTAAAATTCTCTGCTAGCCCTGTATTACTTTTTTGATGCCTTGCTGGTGGCAAAGGATGACTCATCTAAGTTGGCTTCCAGACCTGGACTTTTTTTCCGTTTTCTTGTACTCAGGTTAACTTCTTTTATAAAAAGCCATGTTGTAATTCCTCAAAATGTCCATACTTGAAGATTATGGAATGATTTGTTTACTTTGAATGTCCCTTCAAAATGAGATCTTCAGCTAAATAAGACATGTACACTTTATGTGTGTGTGTGTGTGTGTGTATGTGTTTTAGTGCACTAATACTGTTTACTGAATAAGAAAGTAATTGCCTAGTATAAGGAGAAACTTAGAAAGGAATTATCTGGTTTGGTCGATTTTGAGATGTTATGACATGGAATTTATACCTTTGTGTTAAATATTAATTTTATGTAGTATACTAAGCTACTGGAGATGGTTAAAAGTGATTGTTGCTAAGTTCAACATTGCCTTTTTAATTCTCTTGAAATGAAACTTGGTTGTTACCAAGGGATAACTTTCCCTGTCGCCTTCACAAATAGAGATTGGTCTTTTCTTACCCTCCACATGCCTTACGTCCAGAAGTAGTTCTTGTTCTTCACAATAGCTTTCATATTGCTAATTTTTCTCCCTGTTGCAAGTCTTACTGTTCCTTTGAAACAAAAATGCTTTGAAAATATTGGTCATGTTCTTTTTGTCTTGTTGATATCAACAGATCTCCTGGTCACTCTTTTGATTTATTTAAGGCTTTAGATCCTTTTTCAAAATCTTTTTCAGCTAAGTCCTATTGTCATTTTCAATGACTTCAACATCCAGATGGAAGGACCATCAAAGTCCCCTCTTCACTCCACTTCTTGACATCCTTATCTCCATTGCTTTTTTCCCTTCTTCCACTTTATTTACCACTTCATGGTCAAATCTACCTTTTCTTTTTTTTTTTTTTTTAAGATTTTATTTATTTGACGGAGAGACACAGCGAGAGGGGGAACACAAGCAGGGGGAGTGGGAGAGGGAGAAGCAGGCTTCCCGCGGAGCAGGGAGCCCGATGTGGGACTCGATCCCAGGACCCTGGGATCATGACCTGAGCCGAAGGCAGATGCTTAGCAACTGAGTCGCCCAGGTGCTGCAAATCTACCTTTTCTATACCAGTATGTGTACCATCAAGATCTTAATGGCAAACATTCCACCATCTGGACATCAGTCCTCTTTTAATTCATTTGCTCAGGTATCATCATTCCTACAATTCTTCATCTGCATTGACATTCATCCTAGGCCACAGCTTTTGTTGTCCCTTCACAATTCATTTGTACTCTGCTGTCTTCATTTTCCACTGTTTTGAGTTCAGATGTCATGGTTCATCTGTAGCCCTCCCTTGCAAATATCCTAAGGTCTATTTCCCTACCAGTAATAGAACAATGTGTTTCTATTCTTCTACTCATGACTACTAAATATTGATATTTCTTTGGGTATCATCCTTATCTCTGCTCTCTATACATGTACATATTCTCTAAGCTCTAAACACCATTTCTCTACTAAAAAACTAGTGATTTCCAGTTTTAGAGCCTGTCCCAGATTTTACCTCTGAAAGTCCATACCTCACTTGACAGCAGTGTGTGGATACTTCAGAGAAAACATGTCTTAGAAAATGGTACTGCTAACCATTCAGGCAAATAAGCTAGAAGCTTAATGGTCTTTTTTTGTGTTTTCCCTCTGTATTCTACAATATCCAATCCAACATTCATTTAAAAATATTATTTCTAAATATATCTAGAATTTTCCCACTGATTTTTATTTCTTGTGTTCAGTCAAGCCAGATTCAGATTTTTTCTTACCTCCTCTTTTATCCTGTCTCATCATTAGTCTACCTAATTTATTCTTAACTCGCTGTACTCTGTTAGCTACCTAGAAACCAACGTGATAGCTTAAAATGTTTATCAGTTCATGTCTCTTCCTACTTTTCCAATGTACTTGGACTGAAAACCAACATTTATGCCATACCAGTGTAGCTCTGTATAATATCACACCTTCTTATCTTTTAGTCACATCACATCAGTCTTTTCTTCCTGCTTCAGTCCAATGAGATTCATAACTTTTAATTACTTCTACATGCCAAGATCATCCTCATATCAGGGCCCTTGAAAATTCTGGTTTCATTTCCCAAGAGACTCTTTGCACTGTATGCAAAGCTAGCTCTTATTGTTTTCAGATCACCTGAAAGAAGTGGCTAAAGTCTACTCTATCAAATGTCCCCCCAACACCTCTACTCTGTTTTTCATCCAGTTCTTGGTTTGATTTTGCATATGAACTCATTTTGTAATGATTTCTTTTCTTTGTTTAATTAGGTTTCTGCACCTGACTTTCGCTGTAGAATTCAAGCCCTAAGAGTGTAGGGACCCTGGCTTTCTTGTTCATCAATGTAGTTCAGTAACTAGTATAATATCTGACACATATGTGTTGGGTGAATTAATCAGTTTAAGACCACTAGATCCAGTGGTATCCATGGATCTATTGGTGTCCATGGAACTATTCACTTCCTGTAGTTTCCAAAGCTCAAAGTCTCCTTGTTCTACCTTAATGAGGTCAGGGAATCAAGTCCAGAGATGGTTTATCTTTAAGTCCACTTGAGAGGATATCAGGATATGCAGCAATGGTCATATGCTACTTCAGTAATTCCACAGTATTTAGGAAGATAAATCACTCAGCCTCTCTGGGGAGATTATAGGCCCCTGTGGTTCCTTTGGGATCTCAAACAATAGGGAGATTAATGCTAAACTTATTTTAGGACCCTTAGTCATATTTATTTAAAATTAGACATAGATGATTAGTCACGATTTAATATTGCATTTTTCTGAAAAGTCAGTCTGAATATAAAGCTATCATTAATATTGGAAAGGCTGGGTTTCTATTAAATCTATTTATGTATAATTTTTAAGTGTGATGGTATAAACCGGCAACTCCTAACTTTATGACTAAAAACTAACCATTTGCAAGATTTATTACAATGTATACTCCAAGGCTTCGTCTCCAGAGGTACTGTGTCCACAGTGATATGTAAGACTATACATTTTACCAGATATCTGTCTTATTTCTGAGGCAGAACATTTGTGGACCACACTTTGGGACAGAAATGCATGTTATGTTACATTTTAAGATGTTTGGTTTTTGAAAATGCCAATGGCAAATGATTTATCAGTCTCCCCTGAACTAATGACATAGTATAATTTTAATATGGTATAGCTTACAGGAATTTTAGAGATTTTTTTTTCATTTGTCACATATATAGAGACTGAATCTTAAAGAGATTAATTAATTAATTTGTCAGAGATATCAAACAGGGTCAGCATTTAAGTTTCTTATCACTGTCTGGGCTTTTTATTCTAAAACATGGTGGCCTAGAGTAATATTTTCAGCTTCTAAATTTTATCCTGTTGAAAAATAGAATGAATAAATATAAATGTATTCATGTGTTATATCTACACTTAAATTTACACATATTGCAGTATTAATTTGGATTATACAGGACTTTGGCCATCACCATTGCATACAAGATATATTTTGAACTTATAGATCCTACCTATAAGAATTTACTAATGTCAAAAAAGGCCCTTTTAAAAATGACTCTGGCACCTAGTCCAAGGACAATATTAAAGTGAGGCTCCAATATATATATCTTAATCTAAGTTATTACTGAATGTAAGTCATGTGATGGCTTCTAATGAAAATTTCCCATTGAAAAAATCAATGTTAATAACTGGAACTCGAGAGCTGTAATGGGCTCTATGTTTTTCTGGCTTAGATTGTGTTCCTATAATATGCTGAGAAGAAGAATTGATGAC